>NC_133660.1:160922705-161140367 GCF_037893015.1 Macrotis lagotis
CTTCACAGACACACAGCAGTGAGATCAGCACAATGGCTCTGTAGACCTTCAGTTTGGTAGTCAGTCTAATACCTCTTCTCTCTCACACTTTCTTTTGGAGCCTCCCAAATACTGAGCTAGCTCTGGCAATGTACTTATCAACCATATTGTTAATGTGAACTTCCTTGGAAAGGATGCCACAAAGAGAAGTGAACTTGTCCACAATACTCAAAACTTCTCCATTTGCTGAAATCGGTGGTTCCTCATATGGGTGGTGTGGGGCTGGTTGATGGAGCAACCGTGTTTTCTTGGTGTTGTTAGATCAAAATTATCATAAGCAGCAGAGAATCAATCCATTCTTTGTTGCATCTCAGCTTCAGAAGCTGCTTTGAGGGCACCATCATCTGCAAACAGAAGATCAAGCACCAACACTCCCTTCACTTGGTCTTGACTTTGTAACCTTTTCAAATTGAAGAATTTGCCATCAGTGCTGTAGCTGACCTTCTGGTCATGTTCATCCCCAGGATTAGATTGTGATCAGTCCAGCATTCTGCACCATAAATTGCCTTTGTCACTCTCACATCCTATCTGTCTCTTCTCCTTACAATCACATAGTCTATTAAATATCAATATTTGTTACAAGGGGGCATCCAGGAAGTTTTATTGTGTTAGGTAAATAGAAGACAGTTTTTGTGGGATGAGAATGTCACAAAATGCCCAAGTCTTCAGTAGTGATCATTGTTGTTTCTGCTTCCAACTCCATTCTTCCCAAGTCCTTCTGATAACATAGTTGAAAACATATGGGAGCAAGGACACATGCTTGTTTTGCTCCATTGGTGACTGGGAAATCTCGAGAGCACTATCCACTATCCAGAACCCAGGTATGCACACCATCATGGAACTAATGCACAATACTGATGAACTTCTCTGAGCATCCAAAGTTTGACATAATTTTCCATAAACACCCATGACTGAAAGATCTACAAATGTTGATACAGATCTCAGTTATGCTCTTGGAATTTTTTCTGGAGTTATCAGGCAGCAAACTCCATATAGACTGTTCCTCAACGCTTTCTGAAGTCACGCTGGCTCTCAGGGAGGTGATCATCTTCCAGATGAAGGATCAGCCTATTGAGAAGAATCTTACCAACAATGAATAGAAGAGAAATATCCCTGTGGGTGTCACAGGACAATTTATTCCCTTTACCTTTATAGAGATGGATGATAGCGGAATCCTTGAATTCTTGGGGAATAACCTCTTCATGTGATATAACCTAGAAAATGTCAGTCAGTTTTTGGATGAGCAATGAATCCTGCCACTCTGTAGATCTCAGCTGGAATAGAAAAAGTACCAGGTGCTTTGTCACTTGAAAGGAGCTTAATGGCCTTCAAAACCTCTTCTTCAGTTAGAACTTCAGCTGGGGATTGATAGACTTCAACTTGAGATAAATGGTCCATTGATTGATGCTCTATTAAGAACATTTTGGAAGTGTTCAGCCCATCTCTCTAGGATCATGTCCTGATCATTAATCAGTGTGGCTCCCTCAGCACTGAGTAGTTGAGATGCACCACATGTCTTTGACCCATAAATAGCCTTTAGGGCACCATAAATGCACTTTGGATTGTTACTATCTGCATATAACTGAATTTCATCTATCTTTTTACTGAGCCAAAAGTCCTAAACTTTCTTTTTTTTTTCTTTTTTTTTTTTTTAGGCTTTTGCAAGGCAAATGGGGTTAAGTGGCTTGCCCAAGGCCACACAGCTAGGTAATTATTAAGTGTCTGAGACCGGATCCAAACTCAGGTACTCCTGACTCCAGGGCCAGTGCTTTATCCACTACGCCACCTAGCCGCCCCAAGTCCTAAACTTTCACTAAACTTTTGCTGCCTTCTTAGAAATGGATGAACTATCCTGTTGGTAAACGCTGTGTAGTTCACAGTTTCCATTTACCAGCTTCTGTATTTCCCCATCATTTTCATCAAAGCAGTCTTGGTGTTTGCAAGTGTTCTGGCCCAGATGAGCAAATGCTGTATACTAAATCTCTAAAAGCTACCCACTCCTCTACTCCACTGTTGTTGGCTCAGATTTTCCTCCAAGTTAGTAACAAACTGTTCCTACTTAAAGAGACACTCTAATCTCTTGACATTAATTCTTCTAGTATTCATTTTGCCTTGGGGTTGTTGCTTTGGTTGAATGTGAATATTTAGTTTGGAGAGGATTAGATTGTGATCAGTCCAGCATTCTGCACCATAAATTGCCTTTGTCACTCTCACATCCTGTCTCTTCTCCTTACAATCACATAGTCTATTAAATATCAATGTTTGCTACAAGGGGGCATCCAGGAAGTTTTATTGTGTTAGGTAAATAGAAGACAGTTTTTGTGGGATGAGAATGTCACAAAATGCCCAAGTCTTCAGTAGTGATCATTGTTGTTTCTACTTCCAACTCCATTCTTCCCAAGTCCTCCCTGCCATGTCTGGTAATCCGAATCTACTCTAGTATTAAAGTCACCTGGAGTTTTAAGCTTATCCTCTCAGGGTCTCCTGGTCTTCATAAAATTTTTCTTTAACTTCATTAGTATTTGACATGGTGGGAGTAAAAGCACTGATGGTGGTGGCATGGTATTTTCCTGGAAGTGGCAATCTCATTGTCATGAGCCTGTCTTTTACTCCTTTAGATTAGTTTTCATTGCAAAACTCTAGCTTCACGATGCTCCCCTTCACTGCAGTCACTCCAGAAAAACATGTTTCCCACTTTGACTTCAGTAAACTGGCTTTCATTTGCCAGCCTTGTTTCACTCAAGGATGCCATTTGGATACCATACCTGCTGAATTCTCCTGCAATAAGAGCTATTTATCTTTCATATCTATAGAATTTTGTGTTGTCTGTGAGTGTGCACATGTTCCATGTACCAATGGTGTGTGGAATCTTCTTTGAAGAAGTTTTTGTAGATTTGTGTCTCAATTACACTGTGGGAATTGCCTCTTGTTGCAATAATAAGGCCAGAGCTGGGTAAGCAATTTTATTTTTTTATTTTTTAAATTTTATTTATTCTGAGTTGTACAATTTTCTCCCTAATCTTCCTTCCCTTCCCCCCACCCCAAAGCAGTTTGTTAGCTTTCACAATCTTTCCATGGTATACATTGATCTAAGTTGAATGTGATGAGAGAGAAATTGTATCCTTAAGGAAGAAAAATAAAGTATAAGAGATAGCAGAATTACATAATAAGATAATGGGTTTTCCTCCCTAAATTAAAGGTAATAGTCTTTGATCTTTTTTAAAACTAAGCAGATAAATTTTTAAAATTTAATTTATTATTTTTGTGTCTATTATTGTTCCTATTTTTTAAAAAAGATTTTATTTATTTTGAGTTTTACAATTTTTTCCCAAATCTTACTTTCCTCCCCCAACAGAAGGCAATTTGCCAGTCTTTATATTGTTTTGATGGTATACATTGATCCAAATTGAATGTGATGAGAGAGAAATCATATCCTTAAAGAAGAAACATTAAGTATAAGAGAAAGCAAGATCAGACAATAAGATAATCAGGTTTTTTTCCTAAATTTAATGTAAGAGTCCTTGGTCTTTGTTCAAACTCCACAGTTATTTCTCTGGATACAAATGGTATTCTCCATTGCAGACAGCCCCAAATTGTCCCTGATTGTTGCACTGATGGAATGAGCGAGTCCATCAAGGTTGATCATCACCCCCATGTTGCTGTTAGGGTGTACAGTGTTTTTCTGGTTCTTCTCATCTCACTCAGCATTAATTCATGCAAATCCCTCCAGGCTTCCCTGAATTCCCATCCCTCCTAGAGTCTAATAGGACAATAGTGTTCCATGACATATACATATATATATATATATATATATATATATATATATATATATATACATACATATATATATATACACCAGACTTTGCTAAGCCATTCCCCAATTGAAGGACATTTACTTGATTTCCAATTCTTTGCCACCACAAACAGGGCTGCTATGAATATTTTTGTACAAGTGATGTTTTTGCCATTTTTCATCATTTCTTCAAGGTATAGACCCAGTAGTGGTATTGCTGGATCAAAGGGTATGCACATTTTTGTTGCCCTTTGAAAGGTGTAGTTCCAAATTTCTCACCAGAAAGACTGGTTGAGTTCACAGTTCCACCAACAGTGTAATAGTGTTCCAGATTTCCCACAACCCTTCCAACAATGATCATTGTCCTTTCTGGTTATATTGGCCAATCTGAGAGGTGTGAGGTGGTACCTCAGAGAAGCTTTAATTTGCTTTTCTCTAATAAGTAATGATTTAGAGCAATTTTTCATATGACTATGGATTGCTTTGATCTCCTCATATGTAAATTGCTTTTGCATATCCTTTGACCATTTGTCAATTGGGGAATGGCTTTTTTTTTTAAATATGACTCAGTTTTCTGTATATTTTAGAAGTGAGCCCTTTGTCAGAAACAGTTGTAACAAGTGTTTCCCAGTTGACTACATTTCTTTTGATCTTGGTTACAGTGGTTTTATCTTTAATTTAATATAATCAAAATCATCTAGTTTGTTTTTAGTGATGTTCTCCTTGATGGATACTTTTCAAGAAACACTTGGGAAGCTAAAACAGAGAAGCTGAGGTACTCTGTTAAAATAAAAGACCTGGTTCTATCCCAGATAATATTCCCACCACACTTTCCCGGTCTAGGGAGAGAGGGTGTCCTACAAGATTCCTAAGTCCACCTGGGAACCCAGTAGACCTAACTAGATTCCACCATTTCCCCTACTATTTTGTATTTGTATCTCTCCTCAGTAGAGCTGGGGTTCTTTGCAATCTTTTTGTGAGTTTCATTTTCTTGAATCAATACTATTGGTATTTAGAATCTCTCCAAGTCTGTATTAAGGTTTTCTGCACTTATTTTTAATTAATCATCAATGTGTCTATTACCTTCTTCCATGAAGACTGAAGCCCAGTCATGTGTTTTATTCTATGTAGTTCTTGTCCATGTTCATTCACAGATCCTCCAAAATATTCTAAAAGTCTGTCTCTAGGCCATCAGAGAAGCATTGGGGGCAATTCATCTGTTAACTTTTATTCTTGGTTTTACTGAAGTGCCTCCATTTACTTGTCCAAGGGTTATGGTTGGAAGTAATTTAAAAGTGACTTGTGCCCCCCATATATACTTTGGAAATTTTAAGGTTCCACTGGGATAATATTTGCATGTGTAATTTTTAGGAATAAATTGGGATCGCTAAGAGTTCTAGATAATTAAAAGTTCTAGAAAAAGATCCAAATGCAATCTAGTACATTTTCTTCCCCCATTCAATTCTTATTCCAACTGATTGTCCAACTGCATTACTTACCCCAGATATATATGTTTGTGTATATACATGTAAATATGTGTATTCATATACATACATACACACATATACTGATGCATTAATTCAAAGGTGATGCAGTAGATAGAGTGCTGGACCTGGACTCATCTTCCTGAGTTCAAATCTGACTTCAAACAATTACTGGCTGTATGATCCTGGGCAAGTCCTTTAACTCTGTCTCAGTTTCCTCATCTATAAAATGAGCTGGAGAAGGAAATGGCAAAACTTTGCCATGAAAATTCCAAATGGGGTCTTGAAAAGTCGGAAATGATTGAACACCATCAATTGAACATACAAACTTTCCAATTCACGTTGTTCTTACTCACTGAAATCATGGGACTTTCAGGACATTTCAATTTTTTATGGGGCTAACGAGATCGAATATTGAATTGAGACTGACCCAGAAATGCAAAACACATGGTTGTCATAGTTGTGAGATCAATAGTTTTGGTTTACAAAACTAGATGTTCTTATCTAACTCTGCTGCCACATAAAAGGTGGAGGTTATAATAAAATTTAGCATTCAAGAACACAGAATCACCATATATTTTATTTTTTATTATATCTTTTTAGTTTTTAAACTTAAATAAAAATAAAAATACATTGTCTATGCACAGCAAAACATGAGAGAATTCATAATATGAATCAAAAATTTTCGTTTCAAAAAAGTCTATAAAATAAATACTACAAATTGTCTTCAAAATTGTCCATCCTACAGGGGCAGCTAGGTGGCGCAGTGGCTAGAGCACCAGCCCTGGAGTCAGGAGTACCTGAGTTCAAATTTGATCTCAGACACTTGATAATCACCTAACTGTGTGGCCTTGGGCAAGCATCTTAACCCCATTGCCTTGCAAAACAAAAACAAAAAAAAAAAAAAATTGTCCATCCTTTCTTTGCTCCCTCCTAGTTTTTCTTCTGTTCTCTGCTGTGTGTGTGTGTTCATTGTTTATTTTTTTCCCCTCCTTCCAAGGCTACAATTGAGTGTGGATATATATATATATATATATATATATATATATATATATATATATATATATATATGTATATATATATGTGTGTAAATACACACACACATTCCACATTCTTGTCCTTCATTATTGAAGAAGACTAAAATGAATATTATGTTAGAGACAAATTATAGTGTGTCCAACTGTGGCTGATCAGAACAATGTGAGGTTGCTATGTTCTACCACAGGTTGGACACAAATAGTCTGTGGAACACTTGGGATGGTTACTCTAAACTTATGTATTTCACATTCTCTTTGAGTTGCTTCAATTCTGCCTTCTTCATAGAGAGTAGATCTATATCCATATATATTTTTATATGTATACATATAAAATCATCCACATATATACATATTCATAGAGATCTATATATTTGATTTGTGTGTATCTTTCATTTTTATAACATTTCCTGAAAGCAACAACCCCTCCTCACTCCTCTATTTTACTTCTACTTTTTATCTCGCCTTCCTGTTCTTTAACCTCCCTGCCTTTCAAGACTTCTTCCCTTCTATGCCCCCTTCTTTATGTTGTATATACACCCTTAACTTATTTTCTCTGATTCAAAACTCTTCTATTTCCTCCTCTTATTTCTTTCTGAATTTAAAAGGCTTCTTTACATACATACATAAATACATATTCACACATATATGTATGTGTACATATATACAAATAAACACATCTCTCTCTATATTTATATATATATTATTCCCTCTTTAGCCCATTCCTGATGAAAGTAGTCTTCCAGCTCTCCTTCCCCATCTAATTCCTCTATTTTAATTTTTTCTATCACACCTCTTTGGTTTAAAATAACTTTTTTTAATGTTTTTCCCATACTTTTTTGCTTTTAAGACTTCCATCCTACTCAGCTCTACCCTAATCTTTCCTTCCAACTACCTAATTACTAATAACAATCTTGAACACATGGTTTACATCTCTATGTATAAACAGTAAATAATTTGTATTTATTGAGCCCCTTGTAATTAGTCTTTGATTTTTATCTTATATTTCTCTTGGATCTTGTCTGTCAAGTTTTCTATTAAGTTCAGGTCTTTTTGCAACAAAATCCTTAAAATCTGGCAATTCATTTATGTCCATTTTCTTTCCATTCAAGATAATGCTTAACTTTGCAGGGTGTGATATTTTTGGCTGTAATCCTAGTTCTTTGACCCTTCCATACATAGTGTTCCAAGACCTTTGGTCCTTTGATGTAGCTGCTGCTACACCTTTTCAATTCTAATTGTGACTCTGCCACATTTGAATTGTTTTTTTCTTGTTACTCTTAATATTTTCTCTTTAACTTGGGGGGTTTGGGGATTTTAGCCAGGATATTCCTGTTATTTTTCCTCCAGGATCCCTTTCAGGTATGATCAATGAATTTTTTCTATTCCTAATTTCCCTCTTGTTCTAACACTTCAGGATAATTTTCTTCAATTATTTTGTATTTTTGTATCAATATTCTTTTTTTGATCATAGTTTTCAGATAGTCTGATTATTTTTATGTTTCCTCTTCTTTATCTGATTATTTTCCTTATGAGGTGTTTCATATTCTCTTCTATTTTGTCATTCTTTATAATTTGTTTTATTATTTCTTTATAACTTGACTCCTCCTGCCCACTTCAAATTTTCAGGGAGTCATTTTCTTCCTTAAGATTCTGTATCTCCTTTACCAGTTGGTTAACTTCATAATCTTTTTTGGTTTTTTTCTGGAATTTCATTATTTTTTCTCCTTCAATCTCTCATATTTGGTTTTTGAAGTCTTTTTTTAGTTCTTCTTTGAATTCTTTTTGAGTACTCATTTGGAGTACTCTTTGGGTTGGGAAAGTCTTTTTTTTTTTTTTTTTTTTTTGCTTCAGTATCTTCCTATGAAGGTGAACTGTCCATGGTTGGGATTATTTTCCTTTGCCTACTCCTTTTTTAATTTAAATTTTTTTCTTTTTTAGCACCTTTTATTATTATATTCACCTCTAGTCCTGAAGTGAGGACATCATCCCTCTGGCCTCATGAGCTTTGTCCTGGGTCCAACCTCTGGACTCGTTTTCCCCTCTTAAATCACAGCTGGGGCCCCTCGGCTCACTAGGCAGGAAATGATTTTTTTCCCTAAGAACCCTTCAGTGACAATAATTTTCAGCTTTTCCCTTTTGGCCTGAAAGCAAAATTGAGATCTCAGTCCCCCTATAAGGGTTCCTAGCCAGCAGCATCCACATGCCACGGTTTCTGCACTCACCATGCATGGGCTGGTTCCTTTTTGACCACAGCTACTCAGAATCCTGACTCCTTATACTGTCTAGGAGATAAAAAGTCCTATCACTGAGGCCCATTCTATTTTCACCTTGAGGTGCTTTTTTGATTTGTGGAAAAAATCTGGAGAGCTTGGAATTTTCTGACCAATTCCTCCATCTTCCCAGTATCCTCTCTCCCCATTTATTTTCATACTCAGTTTTGTTCTGTGGTTGACATCTCTAAAAATCGGCTCATAAGATGAGATGTGGAATTCTCCTTCTCTGGAGTTTTCATAGAATTCCTGGTTAATAGTCACAACCATGACAACCAGTAGATATCTTTTCCTATCCTATCATTCAAGAAGGGCCATAATGATTACCTGAAGTACCCAGATAACTCAAGGAAAAAGTTATATTTGCCTTGTTCCCTCAAATACCTTGAATTATCCAGAGACCAATCCAAGTCTTAATTTCTCTTTGTGCTGAGCAAATCTGATTTAAGTTTGGTGAGTATTTTTTCAAAAGAGTCTTAAAGAAGAGGATGGTTTTCTTTACTGGAGACATGGAAAGAAAACTAGATTTTGGAATCAAAAGGTCCATATTCAACTCCTGGGTCTGCCAGTTCCTAGTTGTGTGGCTATCATCTCTATACAGTGATTCCCAGATTTATTTATCCAGCCCTAACTTTTTTCCTAGACTTGAGTCTGAAATTTCCAGCTGCTTATTAGATGTTTTGAATTGGATGTTTAGGAGACATCTTAAATTCAACATGTCCAAAGCAAAACTATTTGTTCCCCATTAGTCTTCTCCCTATTACTTTGAAGAGTGCCACCATTTTATCACCCAGAACAGATATGAAGCTCAATTGCTCTTTATTCTTTCTCACCTCCCCCATTCTCCCATATCCAATCTGTTGCCACATCCTGTTTTTCTTTGTTTTTTTTTTAAATTTTATTTATTTAAGGCAATGGGGTAAAGTTCAACTTGCCTTTATACTTGGAACTCTTTCTCTTCTTATTTTCACCTCCAAACTTCCCTATCTTCACGTCTCAGGTAAAACTCCTACTTTTACAAGAAACCTTTCCCGCTCCCCCTTAAAGCTAACACCTTTCCTTTGTTGATCATCTTAAATTTGCCCAGTATAGACCTTGTTTATACACAGTTATTTGCATGTTTTTTCCCTTTTCTCCCCCTTCCAGAAAGATATTTCATATAATGAGTATTTTTTAAGGAAAAGAAGAAAAAGAGGTAGAGAAAAGACAATTAGCAAAATCTGATCAATACATTAAAAAATTTGAAAAAATATTCAAAGTTCCATCCTTATAAACCTCCTACATCTGCAAAGGAGTTGGGGGATTCATCCATGAATGTTTTTTTTCCTGATTGTATCCATTTATATTGTGGCAGTCATTGTGTATATTATTCTCCTGGCTCTGCCTGCTTCACTCTGTATCAATTCATGCAAATCTTTCTATGCTTCCCTATAATCACAGTAATATTCTATTACATTAATATATTACAGTTTGTTTAGGTTTAGTTATTTCCCAATTAATAGATATCTACTTTATTTTCAGTTCTTTGCTACCATGCTGCTATAAACATTTTGATGAATCTATCGTGACTTTCTTTTTATCAGTGACTTCCTTGGGACATACATATGCCTGGTAGTGGAATCACTGGGCAAAAGAGTTTGGACATTTTAGTTTATTTGATGAATTCCAAATTGCTTTACAAATTGGTCATAATAAATCACAGTTCTATCAGCAATACCCTTGTGTGCTTATCTTCCCATAATCCCCCCCATACATATCTTTTGTCATTATTAACAATTGCTGAGTGGGAGATAAAATCTCAAGACTGTTTTGATTTGATTTCTTCTTATTTATGTTGAACATTCTTTCATCTAATTTTTTTAGAACAAGAAGATTTTGTAATATGGATGGATATTATGAATGGCAAATAATACAAATATAGTTAGTTTTTTTGGAGAAAATTTACCTCCGTAATGGGACCCTTTGGAAATACTCTTGTTTAACCATATTACTGGATAAAAATAATGCCACTTAAAACACAAACATTCTGCTCTTCAAGATACATTTGGAGAGAGGAAGACAGTACTTTACTTTTAAAAAAAAATGACCTCATGTTAAAGCTTGGTCATTTAAGTTTAAACAACATAAAATGAACTCACAATACATAGTTCTGATAATAGCTATAGTAGATTCATGGTGTGTTTGTGTTTTGAGAGCTAACTCACCCTCCTGGGATGGCAGTTGTATCACAGTCTAACTTGAGTTCTCGGCAGTCAGGACTGGAGAAGAATGTCAAACATGTTTTACAAATCATTTAAGTTGCCAGTGTTTCCTTTAAGTATATGAAGAAACAGTTAACAAAAGAAAGACTTAGCAGTTATTCTCACTTTTGAGCAAATATTTTTTATTTCTATTTCTGATTTATGTACTTGTCAAATTCATACACCTACAGTACAAAGTCTACTAACCTGTCACAAAGCATCAAAGCACAATTTTCCTATAATTTCTTAGGCAACTGCATTTTTCAGATTTTAATACTTATTCTTTTATATACATAAAAGAATATCATGTCAGCAGTTATTAAATATAAGAAATATAAATGGAACAACTGTATTCTAAAAATGCAGATGCTTATAACAACCATGTTTCTGGGGGAATTTTTGGAAATGAAAGAAAGCAAATAAATTCACCTGTAGGAAATGTGGTTTAAGTCTTTGGATTAAACAATAAACACTATAACCCCTCCAATGCCAAATTTTCATCAGAGAAAGCTGCTCATTATTGAATTTCCAGAAAATTCCCCTTTTCTACCATGGGACCTTAAAAACCCTATTCCAAACATCTGAAGATTTATAGCTATGAGGATGCCAATAGTCGCGATTGGCAGTCAGAAGAGAAAGAATGTCTGTAGATATATCTTACAGCATAGCATCTTTAGCTATCAGTTGATCAGTAAAAACCATTGGTGTACTAGAAGTACTATTAGAGGAGTATTGAAAACATTACCTGCCTGTTTGTGAGAGGACTTTCATGGCTAGGAAATTTTCTAACTAGAACATAAATTCCAGGACGTATCTTTTTTCTATTTTCAATGTTTTCAACTTTAAAAAATTCTACATGTAGAATTGATGAATTCCAAATTGTTATAGTCACAATAGAAGTTGAGTACACATGCACACACCATCAAGACAATGCTATTGGTTCAATAGTATTCCGAGAGGCTAGAAAACTTGTTAACTTTGAAAACCTTAGCAAAATAACTACATTTGTTTATAAACCATCTCTAAGTCCATAGACTCTTTTTTCCTTCTACTTTTTCTTCTCTTCTTCCTCCTCTTCTTCCTCCTGTTCCTTCTCATATTACAATTGGAGAATTTCACAATGAGCCTTAAGCATTGGTAGTGTCAAAAATTAGTGACCAAAAATTGTTAATAATTGTCACTCCCTCTGGATAGTTCTAGTAATGTCAGAATGCTACAATGCCCTGCAATTCCAACTCTTGGAGGGAATTTATGTTGAATTAAATCCCCTCCCTTGGGGTCTCCTATAAAGACAGCTTGAGCCAAATCAGCTGCCAAACTAATTTATGATGTTCTTGCATTCCCTATTAGGCTTCATAGAGCTTGAAGGACAAAAACAGTAAAAAAAAAAAAGTGGCTTTCTTGATTGGATTGTTGAGAGATGCTGGCATCTTGTGAGTGGGTTTTGGGACCTCATATCTCCTTTCCCTTTTTTCTTTTTTTTTCAAATCAATAAAATTTATTTTATAAAGGTAGAAAAAATAATAGCAAAAGTCATCTGGATGGACAAAAGGTCAAATATATCGAGGGAATCAATAAAAATCTCAATACATATTCTCAAACTTTTATTACAAAGTGGTAATTATCAGAACAATATGATTCCCTTTTTTTCTTAAAAGAATAAGAAACCACAAGCCTCTTGTTAAGACATACTCCAGGGTGTAAAGTTTTTGCCCCTGTTATCTGAACCAATCTACTCCTTCAAATGGAGTTTATTTTAAGACATTGTCTTTTTTTTTTTTATTGCATTTATGGCATGGCCCAGTCATGAGCATTGAATAATTCTCCAACTATTTTAAATATTAGTTATTTTTTTTAAAAGAAACACTTTGCTATATCAGTTCATGTAAGTCTTTCTATGCTTCTCTGTAATCACAGTGATATTCTATTATATTGATGTATTACAGCTTGTTTAGGTTAAGTTTAGGTTTAGTAATTTACTAATTAATAGAAAGAATTGAGTAGTTTGAACAAAGACCAAAGTCTATTATCTCTAATTTAAAAAAAGTTATCTTATGTAATCTTGCTGTCTCTTATACTTAATTTTTTCCTTAAGAATATAATTTCTCTCTTAACACATTCAATTCAGATCAGTGTATATCATGGAAACATGTTAAAGACCATTAGACTGTCTTCTGTGAGGGGTGGGGGAGGGAAGTGAGATTGGGAGAAAGTTGTAAAATTTAAAAATAAATTTAAAAAAGAATTATGCAATAATATGAAAACATAAAAAATAAAGTATTGGGGGAAAGTAAAAGAAGTACTTTGTAATCAAAGCTATACAAGTTTTTCTGTTGCTTTGTTAAATCACCTCCCCAAAATTTTATGAATTTTACAGTTAGCTTGATGATATTCCTTTATTATTATTCTCTTGGATTTTTGTCATTATATAGATGTGCTGTTGATATTATCATTATATAGATGTGCTGTTGATTTTCATTGGTTAATTTAGTAGCCCAAGACTTTATTGAAGATATTGTCTCAATATATTTACTTATTCCTCAGGATTTTCTAACATTCTTTCTTTATTTTTTTGCAAGGCAATGGGGTTAAGTGACTTGCCCAAGGTCACACAGCTAGATTAATTAAGTGTCCGAGGTCGGATTTGAACTCAGGTCCTCTTGACTCCGGGGCCGGTGCTCTATCCACTGAACCACCTAGCTGCCCCAATCACCAGCAATATAATGCAATATAAATAGTAATCTCAGGGTTTGATTTGGATTCAAGCCTGCCATGACTCAGTGATGTGAGGAAATCAACTTCTCTGGGATTCAGTTTCCTTATCTGTAATAGGAAGAGGATGAAATGGAAAGTTTCTAAGATTCCTTTCAATTCTAAACCTGGGATCCTACCCGCCTCAAGAATAGCTCTATGTGTACCCTTACCCTCAAAATGGAATCCCCTATTTTAGGGCAGTTCTTACTGTTAGTATCAGAAATCTGTCTTTGTTTACCACACATCCCTCCTGTCTTAAAAAAACAAACTACTAAATAAAAGAACAAATACAAAGTCATCAATTAAGATTGAACCTTTCTTATTTAAATAGCCCCTTTGAGGAAAAACCTACCTGAGCGCACACAAACTGGCTAAAGCCGAAGCTGTTTCTGGGGCTACGTGTACCCTTTGGATTTTCAAGGTGGCTAGTGTGCTTAGGTAGAGCTCCCTAAGATAGCTCAGGTAGTTGAGAGCATCCAACCGGAATGAAGGAAGGAAGGAATGATCTTTCTCCTATCCCTAGAAACTTCCCAGTTGCTGCCTGCCTTGCTTATTCTGGGCTCAATCACGCGCTAGTGGAGAACAGTCTTGGGGTACAGGTAGAGCGCTAACTCCGCCTTTCTCTCCCTCTGGTCCCTCTCCATCCCTGCCCCGCGGGCTCAGAGCTCTCTTGTGACGTAGGAGTGACCCCCAGACCCAGAGGGGCCGCGGGAGGGGTGGGGATACAGAGGGCGGGCCTGAAATCCCTGTCTGCGCACCTTTCCCGCAGGGTGGCACAACTGCTGAGCGCGGACCTCCCTCGCCCCCAAGGGCTTCCCAAGGTGCTGAAGGCTGGCTTGGGGGCGCGAGCCCGAGCCCGAGTTCACCCGGAGAGGATGAAGCGGTTTTTCGTTATGTTCCTCCTGCTCGGGATCCTTCTGACAACGGACTTCTCAGGTAGGGGACACCGTTGAGACTGACCTGTCCCCCTTACCGCCTCTTCTCTCTCACACCGCGTCCCCCAAAAAAAGAGAGTGGGGAAGAAAACAAATTTAAGGCATTCCTGTTCACTGAACATCTTTAGGGGAAAAGGTACCGGGGCTGGGCAAGGTGATTAGGTAAAGGAAAGAAGGTACTTCGCTTAGGTTGACCTTATTTCTTCATCCTTGAAAATAGGGGCGGTTGGATTAAATCTCAGGCAAAAATCCAGTAATTTGGGGTTGTATGTCTCCTTTAACAAGGAGAAATGAAATAAATGGCTTCCCTGGGTCACCACCAAGCCAAAATGTGTCCAGGCTAGACTCGAACTAGATTTTAAGGGCTCTCTCTCTCCACCAAAGTCATGCTCTCAGACTCCCAAGTTGCAGAGATGGAGATTTGAATGGGTTGAGGAAGTTTGAGTTCCCTACCCTGATAAATTCAGAGGTCCACTTCATCTCGTGATATGGTAGAGAACCTTCTCTGTTACTTTTTGGACAATAAAGACCTGGTCCTGCTTGGGGGACGGGGCAATGGGGGAAGAGTCAAGAGTCAAGCCAAGCACCTACTTAGGAGGCTACTAAATGGCTTCATTTCACCTTCAATTAATTCCTCTACTTCCTCTGTGTGAGAGTTTTAATCTCTGCTGTTAAATGTAGTCACCTGATCTCTGTTATTTAGACCAGCTGGGAAATGGAGGTTTTTCTGGAAATAAAGATCAGGAATTGTGCTTTTTGATAACAACGGTGATCCTACCATATATGGATAAATTCTCAGTACTTTAAAGTTGAAGAACTTTTACAGTAACAATATTTATAAGACACTTTAGGATTTCTATAGTATTTCCAACAGACATCCATTCTTTGCCTGAATGCTTCCATCAAGAACTCACCAGTCCATTCCGCTCTAGGATAACTGTTAGGAAAATTTTCCTTATATTAAGGGACTCTAAAATCTTTGCCCCCTCACCCAAGACTTAGGGATCTGCCTTCTGAGATGAAGCTCTTTAGATCTAATAATCCCACTTCAGCGTCATAGCCCTTAGAAAACATGAAAATAGACATTATATCCCCATTGTGTCTTTTCTTCTCCAGGCTGAAAATCCAAAGTTCCTTCAACTAAACTTCATGAACTTGATATTAAGGTTTTTCCTTAAACAGGTGTCTTTCCTCTGGATGCTTTTTATTTTCATTTTATTAACATCTTTTGTAAAATGTGGTTTTAAAAAACTTTTTAGATGTAATCTGATCAGTACAAAGCCAATCCTCATAGTTGCCTACTTTGTGCAAACAGTTGTTACTATCATTTCCTTAGTCATGTCTTTTCATTTATTGTTTTTATTAAGCTTAGGTTTAACTTGTGTCATTATTTATTCAAACACAAAATTAGAATTAAAGGGAATCCTAACCAGACCAAATTTTAAAGAGCTTCTAGCTGATAGGTTATAGAGGTTAGGTAAAGTTGGATAACTTTTTTCAGTCTTTCAATTCAAAGCTGTGGAGTATGAGAATGTTAGCATAAATAAACTTCAAGAAACCAAGACTGCTCAACACATTTAAAAGGGTTCCTAACAATAGAGATAAATGGTCTTCCTGCCTGGGAAGTGCAAAGAGCAGCCAAATTACAAAACAGACTGGAGAGAGGCAAGTATGTTTTATTTTTTTATGTTTTTTTGCAAGGCAAATGGGGTTAAGTGGCTTGCCCAAGGCCACACAGCTAGGTAATTATTAAGTGTCTGAGACCAGATTTGAACCCAGGTACTCCTGACTCCAGGGCTGGTGCTTTATCCACTATGCCACCTAGCTGCCCCGGGTATGTGTGTTTTAAAAGGATGGATGAGAACCTAAGTCCTAAAACTGGATAAATCTGAAAATGAAAGCATTGATGAAAGATTACTTTATAATAACTTATTTAAGGAATGCTTATGAAACAATGCATTTCCATTTCTTTTAGTGGCTTCTGCCTATAATTACTATGATGATGACATGGGCTCAGCAACAGTAGTAAGTATTGCTTCCATTTTTTGTTAAAAGTGTTACTAATTTCAATAGGTCTGGATCTAAAAACAGTTTTTGACACAAGTTGTCTTGCTAGGCAGGATATAGGTAAAAATAAGCATATGAATTCCATTAAAAACTACATTTTGAAGGTCTAAGGAATGATTTTATTTTGTCAGTTTTCAAACACACTAATGTCTTTGTATCACATAATGAGATAGACTGAATCTCAAGTTGGAAGAGAATTTAGAAATCATTTTCTTCAGTCATTTCAATTGTATCTGATTTTATGACCCCATTTTAGGGTTTTCTTGGCAAAGATATTAGAGTGTTTTGCTGCTTTCTCCAGCTCATTTTACAGAGAAGGAAACTGAGGCAAACAAGGTTAAATGACTGCCAGGATCACCCACCTGGAAAGTGTCTGAGTCTGGATTTGAACTTAGGTTTTCCTGATTACATACCCAGTGCTCTATCCATTGTGTCATCTAGCTGACCCTTAGAAATCATGCAAGTATGATTATTTACAAGTATGATACAGGTTTTTTTTTTTTAAACTGGATATGTGGTTTCATTAGTCTGTCATAAGCATCTACTAAGTTCCAGCTAGGTGCCACATTGGATAGAGCACCAGCTATGGAGCCAGGAGGGTCCGAGTATAAATCTGATCTCAGATACTGATTCACTATGTGACCCTGACTAAGTCACTTAACTCCAATTGCCTACACACATACACAAACACTCATAGAACCCATTGACATACAGTGATGACACTGTGCTAAGTTTTGGGGGATGCAAAGAAAGGCAAAAAATAGTTTTTTTCCTCAAGGAGTTTACAATCCAAAAGAAGAGACAACATACAAAAGGAAGAAGAAGAGCAAGGGAGTAGGGGTTCTTGATAGGCAAGAATGATGGACAAGTCCAGAGAAGTACAACTAGATGGTAAATTAAGAGATTCCCAACCTGGGCTCCCTCCCTAAATGGAGGTTATGATAAGAGAGGTTGTCTCTTCTCTCTAATCCGAGGGGAGTTGGGAATGGGGCAGTGAGGGCAGTGGTGGCATTCAGCCAGTTCAGTAGAACTGATACCTAATTTTATATTGATTTCTGCAAAACCAATTGTTAATTTATTTGAATCCCACCACTGGGTGAGAGCAGAGTATTGATGAGGTGAAAATTCCAGGGTGGTGTATATTGTAGGATGAAGGAGATTCCTGGAGAAACTTTGGTAAGAAACTTTCATTAACATAGATGAATGATAATCTTTTTTTTTTAGGTTTTTGCAAGGCAATGGGGTTAAGTGGCTTGCCCAAGATCACACAGCTAGGTAATTATTAAATGTCTGAGGTCAGATTTGAACTCAGGTCCTCCTGACTCCAGGGCTGGTGCTCTATCCACTGTGCTACCTAGCCGCCCCATGAATGATAATCTTAAAAGAAATTCCTGAGGGGGCAGCTAGGTGGTGCAGTGAATAGAACGCCGGCCCTGGAGTCAGGACGACCTGAGTTCAAATCCCATCTCAGACACTTAAATAATTACCTGGCTGTATGACCTGGGGCAAGCCACTTAAGCCCATTGCCTTATAAAAATAAAAAGTAAAAAAAAAGAAATTCATTAGACAGCCGAGTGGGTCACATCTATTGGAGATGTGAAAAGCAAGACCTGAACCCAATTCTTCTTGACTCCAAGGATAGCCCTCTTGTCTACCATGGTATCATGACTACCACTTTTATTACTGGAATCATAACCTGAAACTGATTGCAATCCTAAAACTGTGTAAGGACAAGTATAATCTGGTTCCGTGATGAGTATGGGTCTTGGATCACTAAGTACTCAGATAATGTTCTCGCTGTAGTTTGGATTATAGAAATTTCTACAGTTACGTGGTGCTTACATTTTTCTCTTTAGACAAATTCTAAGACTTTAAGATAACAATTACTACAAATGCATACTTTCTGATTATGTAGCAAAGCTTCAGATCTTTTTAAAAATCACATCCATTTAAGTCTTGACATATAAGAAAAAACACCCTATGATATTCTGCTATTTGACAAATTATTCCAGGCTTTTAAAATTCTCTCTTTTTCTAGCCAGACTGCAAAATGTATGGCACTCCAGGATGTCCAAGAGACTTAAACCCTGTATGTGGAACAGACTCTGTCACTTATGCCAATGAATGTATACTTTGCGAGAAAAATAGGTGATGTATGACAGCAATGGGCCCCTCAAATCTATTCTATACCCCTATTCCCTCTTAGCTTCTTGATCATTTAGGAAATAGGCCCAATTTCTTATTAAGTGAAGGAATCATTTGTTGAGTGGTCCTTATTATCAGAGCAACTATAAAAATCAGACTTGAAAAGAATGCCCATGATATGGTTTATATATCTCTGTTGTCTTAAGCTATTAAAGGAAAAAATCAAATTCAGATCATAGATGTTTAGAGATGGTAGGGATATTCTAAATATCTTGTCTTAGGATGAAAATATGATCAGTCTTTTCTGTTTATTTCCCAACATCAAGCAGTAAATGTTCTCTAATTTTTTTTTTTAAATTAACCTACATTTATTTTCTTTACTTCATTTCCCCTATCCATTGAGAAAGAAAATCAGAACTTTTCAAATATGCATAGTCAAGCAAAACAAATTCTGATCCTATGAACTTTAGTAATCAGTATATTGGTATAATAATCATTTACATCTGTACAGTTCTTTAAGTTTGCAAAATAGGGAACACTTATTTTCTTACTTGACTTAGCATTCCTGGGAAATATGATAATTATGATATCCTATCTAACAATGGGAAACTGGGTCTCAGAGAGATTAAATGACTTATTCTGTTTTTCATAGCTAAACAACTGATATACATTTAAACCCAGGTCTTTCTTTTTTTTAATTTATTTTTTAAGGCAATGGGGTTAAGTGACTTGCCCAAGGTCACACAGCTTAGGCAATTATTAAGTGTCTGAGATCAGATTTGAAGTCAGGTCTTCCTTCATCCAGGGCTGATGCTCTATCCATTTCGCCACCTAGCTGCCCAACCCAGGTCTTTCTGATGCCCTGAACCATTTATTACGTGTATAGTCACTGTCATCACATCACACTATTTCTCTATATAGAAAGCTTAATGAAAACTTGTCGATTGGTTCACTGTCCTTATTTAATGTACTTGATGTACTTGATAACTGACCAGTGATAGTGCCTAGGGGCACTCACAATTCCTGTTTTTTAAACCACACATCCTAGTGGTTTGACACTGAATAGATTCAAAATCTTCACATACTCCCCTCCAGGCTCCCCATTCTTTCCCAAGCTGGGCCTTCCTCCAGAGGTGAAGTAGAGATGCCAAGGTGCTCCTGGCCGATATAAAACCTAGGAGATGCAGACTTTGTATTTCTCTCTCCCATACTGGTTTCCTAGATTTGAATAAACACATCCTCCTCAAAGAATAATGTTACACAGCAGGCAATGATAATTTTTTTTAGAGGTAGGATGGGGGAAAACATTTTGTTTTATTTTGAGATAGGGCAAAGCCATGATTGGGAATCTCTGCTTTGTTTATTTGCAGGGACCAAGGCCAGGATATTCAAATCAAATGGAGGGGGTCATGCTAATGGCTCAGCAGACGCAGAAGAAAATACAGCTGAGAGAAAAACACTTTAAAATGGGAGCATCACCTGCAATTTTAACTTTAATTTTTCAAGTTTCATAAATAGGTTTGACACACTTCCCTAGTGCTTTCCAGAAGATTTATTACTAAGATCTAATTAGAGAGAGGGGTTGTGGGAAGAAAAGGGATAGTTTCTAAAATCCAGGTTGGTTGTTTCCTTTGCTATATATCTCCTCTGCAGAACTAATTAAGATCTTATCTGCCTAATGATTTTTGCATTTTCTCCAAACCTGAATAAAACTAGCAATTAATTTTACTGCAATATGAGACTGTCACTGTCCTCTCTGCAATTTAGAGATCTACTTGTTTCACCTGTAACATTGCCTTTTAAGTGAAGAAGGTATATTTTATTGATAAAGAACAGCCCCACCCTTTGAGAAAACAAGATACTTACCTTTCCACTTCTGATTTTCTAAGGGGAGTATTTTGGATCGAACTAGTCCTGAGCTCTCAACACAAAGAGTCAAGAATTTGACAACTGGATAAAGTTGAAGTTAGCAAATCACAGAAATATGGATGAAAAAGTGATTTTGGGTCTAGTAACCTTGGCTGCACAGTCCCACCTTCGCTGCACAGTCCCACCTTCAGAGTGGATGGAGGAAGCTGCCTTTCCTAGGTTGGGATCAAAATGTAGAGACCTGAAAATTTTATCAAAGCAGTAGGAAGGATGATAACGCCTTACTGAATCTGGGTTTAGTCTCTGGCATTTACAATGCTAGTGACATTATCTGCTAGTGTCCTGAAAGTATTGTTCTCCAAGATGAAAGGGGAAGTTCCTCCCATAATCTGGTTTAAAAAAAAGGTGGGGGGAGAAGGGTAGTGTTTATCTTGTGCCATTTGGGTCTAAAAATTAACAGTAACAAATCCTGCTCTGTGAACTTCGATTTTTATATTGAGAACTTTGTCCTTTGCAGAGACTTCATATGGGTTTTTGATAGACTAAGTAATCTGAAATGAGCACACTGCTTGGTTGGATTCTCATCATTTAAAAAGAGATTAATTTTTTAACATCTGTTTATATCCTCTCTGGCATGGAATCTTTTTCCCACTGGCCCCTAGCCCTAGGATTAGTGGTTGCCATGGGACTCAACACAGCATCCTGGTTGTCTAGTCCTGGAGGGCATTGTGCTCAGAGCCTGCTCTTAGAAGAAACTCTCTCTTTAGATTCAAAGTCAGTAGAAGGCTAGATGTCCCAAATAAAGCAATATAAACCTAGGGTACTCAAGGGTGACCTTCCCTGGTGGCTCAATTCCGAAGATTCTTCAGATAACATGTATTATAGCATGAAATCTGAAATATCAAGCTTCAGTATGCCAACCTGAGAGAAGGACAAGAGGGTGGTAGAATGCAGCTCTGTTCTGAGTTAAAATTTAACTGTTAACTAAAACATTTGTATCAAATATGCATCGTCAAGTAAAACAAATTCTGATCCTATGGACAGAAGTCAGTATATTGGTCTCAGATTAAATGACTTATTCTGCTTTTCATAGCAAAACAACTGAGATGAGTCAAACGTAGGTCTTTCTGATGCCATGAGCTATTCATTACTTTTATAGTCACTGTTGTCATACCACACTATCTATTTAGAAATACAATTAGAATATAATTAGAAATAATAACAAACAGAAATTCTTATCTAATGAAAACTTCTTGTTTGGTTTACTGTCCTTGATTTAATGTACTTGATGTACTGTTGATAAGTGTTGGGATCATTTAACAGTTAAAAACAGAGCTGCCTCAATCCTGCAAGAACTTGGAGACTTTTGGAGTTATTACTGTGCCCTCCCCTTGGAAATGGACCTCTTGTTCTTTCCTGTATCTGAAGAGTATATAGCATGAAAGCGTAAATGAAAGGGAACTGCAGAAATTAGGCATGGGACCACAGATGAGAGTTCAACTAGGGTCCCATTGGTCACATAGAGCAATTTCACATACTACCACCCTCTCCATTTTAACAGTCAAGGAAGCTCAAAGCCCAAAGAACTTAAAATTAATTCAATAAATATTTAAACTCAAGGAACTTAAAATTCATTCACTAAACATCAAGCAATGAAAATACAAAAAAAAAGAGGTATGGCAATTGTTGGTTCTTGTCCATCAAAATCAAAATGACATTACTATGAAGATAAATTACAGTGTGTCTGACTGTGGCTGATTAATATGAGCTTGGAGTGCCCAATTGGGCACAAACAGTCCATGTGAACACCTGGTGTGGGTACTTTAAACTTAGGGATATCATTTTTTCTTTGAGCCGCTTCAATTCTGTCTTCCTCATAGAATGTAGCACCCTCACCCGCCACGCTGGGTGGTCCTGTACCAGTGTCTCCCATGCTGTACAATCAAGTCTAAACAACTTCATTGAGACCTTCAGGGTGTTTTAGTATCCCTTCTTCTGACCCCCTCGTGAGCATTTACCCTGTGTGAATTCTCCATAGAATAGTTTTTTTTGGCAAGCATATATCTGGCATTCTAAAAATGTGTCTAGCCCCACTCTGTAATAACATTAGAAGGTTAGGCAGTTTAGTACCCACCACAGGTGTTACATGGATTGTTTGTGCCCAACCTGTCATTGAAAGAATACATCGATGATCTCCTGAAAGGGATCCCAAAGTGAAAACCCCAAGGAATATTGTGGCCAAACTCCAGAACTAACAGATCAAGGAGAAAATCCTGAAAGTGGCCAGAAAGAAACAATTCAAATACCAAGAAGTTACAATCAGGATTACACAGGACCTGGCTGCATCAAGGGATTAAGGGCCAGGAATATGATAATCGGGAGAGCAAGGGAGCTTGGAATGCAGCCAAGAATTTATTATCCTGAAAAACTGAGCCTTCATTTAATGGACATTTAATGAAATAGGAGACTTTCAACTTTTCCTGATGAAAAGACCAGAGCCAAACAGAAAATTTGGTCTTCAAACAGGAGACTCAAGAGATATAGGAAAAGGCAAATGGGGAAAAAAGCAAAAACTGTTAGCTAATAAGACGAAACTGGCTATATCCCCATCTAGGAGGAAGATTCTCATAACTCTTAAGAACTGTAACTCTATTAGAAGGAATATACTCAGCCAGAATTAATGGACACTCATGATTTGTCCATGACTCTGATGGAATGATTTAAAAATAATATCCCCTTAAAAAGGGGTAAAAAGAAGGGAGGAAGGGGGGGATTGAATGGTATAAATTACATCATATTGCAAAGGACCTATTGCAATAGAAAGAATAAGGGAGGAGGTGAAAACCACCTGAATCTTACTCATCAGATTTGGCCCAAAGAGGGATTAACACAGTTAGTTGAGTTTAAAAATTTATCTCACTTTTCAAGTATTAAGGGAAAGGAGGCGGGGGGGGGGGGGGAGGAAGAGGAATTGCTGGAAGGAAGGGAAGGAAGAAGGGGCAAAGGGAAAGGGGAAAGAAGGGAGGGGGTGGATAGAAGGGGCAAACACACTGAAGGAGATGGTATTCAGAATAAAAATACTGGGGGACAGAGATAAGGTAAAAAAAGGGGAAAAAAACAGAGGGAAGAGCCCATGAGGGCAATGATGAGTATAACTTTTTTTTTTTTTTTTTAGTTTTTGCAAGGCAATGGGGTTAGGTGGCTTGGACAAGGCCACACAGCTGGGTAATTATTAAGTGTCTGAGACTGGATTTGAACTCAGGTACTCCTGATTCCAGGGCAGGTGTTCTATCCACTGCACCACCTAGCCGCCCCCATGAGTATAACTTTAAATGTGAATGGGATAAACTCTCCCATAAAATGTAAACTGATAGCAGAATGATTAGAAATCAGAATCCTAAACTATGCTGTTTATAAGAAACACATTTGAAGCAAAGAGATACATATAAAGATAAAAGACTAGAGCAGACTATATTATGCTTTAGCTGAAGTAAAAAAGGCAGGGGTAGCAATCCTTGTGTCAGACAAAGAAGTTGCAAAAATAGATCTAATTATCAATATATACCATGGAAACAATCTGAAGACTGGCAAATTGCCTTTTGTGGGGGGTGGGGGGAGGGAAGTAGATTAGGGGAAAAATTGTAAAACTCAAAATCTTTAAAAAAATAGATCTAATTAAAAGAGATAAGGAAGGAAACTATATCCTCCTAAAAGGTACCATAGACAATGAAGCAATTTCTTTACTAAATATGTATACACCAAGTAGTTTAGCATCCACATTCTTAGAGGAGAATCTGAGTGAGTTTTACAGGAAGACAAAGACAGTAAAACTCTACTGGTGGGAGACCTCAACCTCCCTCTCTCAGAATTATATAAATCCAACCATAAAAATAAACAAGAAGGAAGTTAGAGCTAAATAGAATGTTAGAAAACTTAAACATGATAGACCTTTGGAGAAAATTGAATGGGAATAGAAAGGAGTATACCTTTTTTTTTCTGCAGTACATGGCACCTACAAAAAAACTGATCACAAACTAGGACATTAAAACCTCGTAATCAAATGTAGAAATGCAGAAATACTGAATACATCCTTTTCAGGATTTCAAGGCAATAAAAATTACAATAATGGGCCATGGAGAGATAGACTTAAAACTTAACTGGAAACTAAATAACCTCATTTTAAAGAATGAGTGGATCAAACAACAAATCATAGAAAGAATTAATGATTTCATTCAAGACACTGAAACTAATGAGACAACATACCAAATCTTATGGGATACAGCCAAACCAGTTATTAGGAGACATATTGTATTTCTAAATGCTTACATGAATAAAATAGAGAAAGCAGAAATCAGTGAATTGAGCATGCAACTAAAAAAAGTTAAAGAAAACTTTAACCCCTCCAATTAAACAGCAAATTAGAAATTCTAAAAATTAAAAGAGAAATTAAGAAAATTGAAAGCAGGAAAACTATTGAACTAATAAATAAAAACAAGAGTTGGTTTTGTGAAAAAAACCCAATAAAATAGATAAATCTATGATTAATTTGATTCAAAAAGAAAAACCAGTATCACAAATGAAAAAGTATATTAACCACCAATGAGAAGGAAATTAAAGTAAAAATTTGGAACTATTTTGCCCAACTCTATGCCAATAAATTGGATAATCTAAGTGAAATGGATATTTACAAAAATATAAATTGCCCAGGTTAAATGAAGAGGAAATTAAATACCTAAATTACCTATCTCAGAAAAAAGAAATTCAACAAGCCATCAATGAACTTCCTAAAAAAAAATCTCCTGGAGTAGATGGATCAGACATTCAAGGAAAATTGGTTCCAATTCTATATAAACCATTTGGAAAAATAGATGAAGATTGAAATCTGCCTAAGTCCTTCTATGATGCCAATATGGTACTGATACCTAAAGCAGGAAGAGTCAAAACAGAGAAAGAAAATTATAGACCAATTTCCCTAATGAATATGATGCAAAAATCTTAAATAAAATGTTAGTAAAGCAATTACAGCAAGGCATTACTAGGATAATACACAATGATCAAGCAGGATTTATTTTAGGAATGCAGGGTTGGTTCAATTAGGAAAACTGCCAGCATAATTTACTGTATCAATAACAAACCCAACAGAAATCATATGATTATCTCAATAGATGCTAAAAAAGCCTTTGACAAAATACAGCACCCACTCTTCCTAAAAACACTAGAGAGTGTAGGAATAAATGGATTGTTCCTTAAAATGATAAGCTGTATCTATCTGAAACCATCACCAAGCATTATATGTAATGGGGATCAGTGAGAGATACTTCCAATAAGATCGGGGTGAAACAAGGGTGCTGGTTATCACTACTACTATTCAATATTGTATTAGAAATGTTAGCTTCAGCAATAAGAGAAGAAAAAGAAAGTAAAGGAATTAGAATTGGGAAGGAAGAAACAAAACTTTCACTCTTTGCAGATTAAATGATAGTATACCTAGACAACCCTAAAAAATCATCTAAAAACTACTGGAAACAATTAGCAACTTTAGCAAAGATTCAGGATGTAAAATTAACCCACATAAATACTCAGTATTTCTATATATTACAAGATACACCAGCAAGAGTTAGAAAGAGAAATCCCATTTAAAATAACTTCAGACAACATAAAATACTTGGGAGTCTATCTGCCAAGGCACACTCAGAAACTCTATGAAAACAATTATAAAACATCTTTTACACAAATAACAGATCTAAATAACTGGGCAAATATCAACTAATTATTTAGTGCCATACCAATTAAACTTCCAAAAAATTACTTTAGTGAGCTAGAAAAAATTGAAACTAAATTCATACAGAGAAACAAAAAGTCAAGAATATCAAGAGATTTAATAAAAAAATAAAAAAGAAGGCAGTTTAACCATATTGGATCTAAAATTATAAAGCATCAGTCATCAAAACTTCTGGTACTGGCTAAGAAATAGAGGGGTGAATCAGTGGAATAGATTAGATGCAAAAGAGACAACAGGAAATTATTATAGCAATCTGTAGTTTGATGAACCCAGAGTCCAACTTCTGGGATAAGAACTCACTCTTCAATAAAAATTGCTGGAAAAACTGGAAGACAGTATAGCAGAAACTAGGATTAGATCAACATCTGCCACACTATACCAAGATAAGATCAAAATGGGTACAGGATTTAGACATAAAAAACATTATGATAAGCAAATTAGGAGAACAAGGAATAGTTTACTCGTCAGATCGTTGGAAAGGGGAGCAGTTTATGATCAAGGAAGAGATAGAGAACATTATAAATAACAAATTGGATAACTTTAATTACATTAAATTAAAAAACTTTTACACGGGGGCAGATAGGTGGTGCAGTGGACAGAGCACTGGCTCTGGAGTCAGGAGTACCTGAGTTCAAATCCGACCTCTGACACTTAATAATTTCCTATCTGTGTGGCCTTGGGCAAGCCACTTAACCCCATTGCCTTCTAAAAAAGAAAAAGAAAAGAAAAAGCTTTTGCACAAACAAAAACACCCTAACCAAGATAAAAAAAAATAGTAGTAAATTGAGAAACAATTTTTACCACTAGTGTTTTTGACAAAAGACTCATTTCTAAAATATATATAGAACCGAGTCAAATTTATTTTATTTTATTTTTGTACGTAAAGATTTTATTTATTTTGAATTTTACAATTTTCCCCTTAATCTTACTTCCTTCTCCCCACCTCCCACAGAAGGCAATTTGCCAGTCTTTACATTGTTTCCATGGTATACATTGATCCAAATTGAATGTGATGAGAGAAAAATCATATCCTTAAGGAAGAAACATAATGTATGAGATAACAAGATCAGACAATAAGATATCAGTTTTTTTTTCTAAATTAAAGTTTATAATCCTTGGTCTTTGTTCAAACTCCACAGTTCTTTCTCTGGATACAGACTGCATTCTCCATTGCAGACAACCTCAAATTTTCCCGGATTTTTGCACTGATGGAATGAGCAAGTCCATCAAGGTTGATCATTGCCCTCATGTTGCTGTTAGGGTGTACAGTGTTCTTCTGGTTCTGCTTATCTCACTGACTCAAATTTATAAAAAGAAACCAAGCATTCTCCAATTGACAAATGGCCAAAGGATATGTGAAGGCAATTTTCAGACAGGGAAATCAAAGCTATCTATATCATATGAAAAATTTCTCTAAATCATTCCTGATTAGAGAAATGCAAATTAAAACATCTCTGAGGTACCAACCTCACACTTCTCAGATTGGTCAATATGTCCAGAAAGGATAATGATCAGTGTTGGAGGGGATGTGGGGAAACTGGGACACCAGTACATTGGTGGTGGAGCTGTGAACTGATCCAACCTTTCTAGAGATCAGTTTGGAATTATGCCCAAAGGACAATAAAAATGTGCATCTCCTTTGATCCAGCAGTTCCACTATTGGGTCTGTATCCTGAAGAGATCATGGAAAAGGGTAAAAGCTCTAAATGTACAAAAATATTCATAGCACCTCTATTTATAGTGGAAAAGAATTAGAAATCAAAGGGATGTCTATCAACTGGGGAATGACTGAACAAATTGTGGTCTATGTATGTAATGGAACACTATTGTTCTATTAGAAATCAGGAGGGATGGGATTTCAGAGAAAAAAAATTGTATCAATTGTTGCTGAGTGAGATGAGCAGAACCATAAGAACACTGTACACCTTAGCAACAACATGGGGTGATGGTCAATCTTGATGGACATTCTCACTCCATTAGTGCAATGATCAGGGACAATTTTGGGGGCTCCATGATAGAGAATGTCATCTGATATCCAGAGAAAGATCTATGAAGTTTAAACAAAGACTAACGATTATTATCATCAATTTTTTAAAAGTTGTCTTGTATATTACATAATTTTACTGTCATCTAATATTTTCTTTCTTATGGATATGTTTTATCTCTCAATACATTCAATTTTGATTTTAGACATATCATGGAAACAAATGTGAAGAAAATATCAGATGACAGCTAGGTGGTGCAGTGAATAGAGCACTGACACTGGAGTCAGGAGGACCTGAGTTCAAATGTGAACTGACATTTAATAATTACCTAGCTGTGTGACCTTGGGTAAGTCAATTAACCCCATTGCCTTGCAAACCCCCCCCCCCCAAAAAAGAGAGATTATATCAGATTACCTTCTATTGAGGGGAGGGAGGAGGAAGGAAAAGGGAGGAAGAGGAGGTAGGAGGAAGGAAGGAGGAGGGGTAGGGCATAGGAGTGAGAGAAAAAAATTATAGAATTTAAAACATTGCAAAAAAGATTGGTAGAAACTACTATTATATATAATTGGAAAACAGATAAAATATTTATATATTTGAATAAAAGAACCTTGGGTTACAAATAGCTTGGTTTTCATACACTTCACTGAATGAAGAAAAATTTTTTCACAAACTTTGGTTTTTGGAATGAACAAAAATTTGCAGGACAAACATTATGTTTGTACTTCAATGGCTTGACTGAATTGCTCAACTACAGCAATTTTTTTTTGTTTTTTGTTTTTTGTTTTCATATGTCAAGCAAAGGAATCTCAGGCCAGTGAGAGGTCAGAGGAATCACTCAAGTCAAGTGAGATGAGGGAGGTTTATCAAATGTGGGAAAAAATGCAAAATTTTGTTGAAAAAAATCACTCAAATAAGGCAATGAGAGCCATGAATATTTTTAACGATAATGCAAGTCACATTTCCATGACAATCTGAAAAAGAATCAAGAACAAGTATTGTTAGATAGATTCCTAGTCAGAAAGGAATGTAAAGAAAAAAAATCAGTGAGTCAACACATGAAAGTGATTCTAAAAAAAATGAAAAATAAGTGAAGGCAGTAGTGCTAGTCTTATTTT
The DNA here is from genome assembly GCF_037893015.1 of Macrotis lagotis. NCBI lineage: Eukaryota > Metazoa > Chordata > Mammalia > Peramelemorphia > Peramelidae > Macrotis > Macrotis lagotis. The sequence goes on from NC_133660.1 coordinate 160,952,221, forward strand.
GAGTGAAAGTAGTATAAGAGAGAACATTTCCAACCTCAAAATCCCTGGTGTTCTTCTGGAAGGAGATTCTCCTTCCAAGCAATAATCCTTCTTCCTCCTCTCTCTCATCTCCCTCATACCAGCCACTACTCTTCTCAAAGGTAAAGTGCAGGCTAATTTGTTTTATTTTTATCAACTGGGGAATGACTGAACAAATTGTGGTCTATGTATGTAATGGAACACTATTGTTCTATTAGAAATCAGGAGGGATGGGATTTCAGAGAAAAAAAATTGTATCAATTGTTGCTGAGTGAGATGAGCAGAACCATAAGAACACTGTACACCTTAGCAACAACATGGGGTGATGGTCAATCTTGATGGACATTCTCACTCCATTAGTGCAATGATCAGGGACAATTTTGGGGGCTCCATGATAGAGAATGTCATCTATATCCAGAGAAAGATCTATGAAGTAGATAGTATAAACTATCTACTAATCATTGCTATTAGAGACAAAAAATTATTTATAGTTATAAATAATTATTTTTACATGAATAGTTTTGGGGATGTGGTACCAATCATCTGACTGTACATTATTTCCTATAGGAAAATTCGATTTGCAATACAAATTGTCTAAGGAACAGAATCTTGGAATGAATTAAATTTGTAAACTTAGGTTCTACTATATTGCAGAGCCACAGTTAGAGCCACACAAGACCTAACAACTGCTACACTAAAAGATCACAGGTTATGGGACACTTGTGAAGGAAATGTGTGATTTTCATAATTTACTAATAATTCAGATTTTTAGAGACCCACTTTCCTAATAGAATCTGTCTTGGGAGTCAAGAAACTCATAATGCAGCTTGAAGTGATCAATCAAATTCTTGACAGCATTCTCATAACCACTATATTTCTGAAAATCTATTGACACTGAGTATTTGAGATGCACCATATGTCTTTGGCCATAAATAGCCTTCAGGGCATCATAAAAACATTTTGTTTTGTTACCATCTGCATAAAATTGAATTTCACCTGCCTTCTTACTGAGCCAGGAGTCCTGCATCTCTCTAAGCTTCACTTAGACTTTACTTTTGTTGGAATTAAATGCTTCCTTCTTAGAAGAGGATGAACTATCCTGCTGGTAAATCCTGTGGAGTTCTCATTTTTCATTTAGTAGCTTCTGTATTTCCCCATATTTTCAACAAACCAGTCTATGTTTTTGGGATAGTCTGGCCCAGATGATGCAGTGCTATACACCAGATCTCTGAAAATTGCCCACTCCTTCTCTACTCCACTGTTGCTGTTTGTTGGCTCAGTTTTCCCTCCAAGTTAGCAACAAAGCATTCTCACTCAAAGAGACACTCTAATTTCTTTTTTTTTTACATTTTATTTATTTATTTATTTATTCATTCATTTGTTTATTTATTCTTATTTTGTACAAATGATGACTTTTTTATACATTACTAAAATATTCTTGTTTAAGAGTAAACATAATGCCCTCTCCCCCAAAAATATAGACCCGCATGAGTGATAAAGTAAAGAGAAAAAATTAAAATTAAAATTTAATAATAATAACAATAATAATAATAAGTGCAGTCAGGTGGCACAGTGGATGGAGCACTGGCCCTGGAGCCAGGAGCACCCAAGCCCAAATCCAGCCCCAGACACCCAACAATCACCCAGCTGACACTCTAATTTCTTGACATTAATTCTTCTAGTATTCATTTTTCCTTGGGGCTGCCACCTTGGCTAAATATGAATATTTAGCTTAGAGAGTATGAGTCTGTGATCAGTCCAGCACTTTGCACCACACATATTGCCTTTGTTACTCTCATATCCTGTCTCTTGTCCTTACAATCATATAACTTAATAATGCCAATGTTTGCTATAAAGTGCATCCAGGAAGTTTTATTGTGTTTAGGTAAATGGAAGACAGTGTTTGTGATGAGAAGGTTATGAGATGCACAAGTATTCAGTAGAAGGTGACCATTGCTGTTGCTGTTTCGTTCCCATTCCTCCCAAGGTTTCCCTGCCATGTCTGGTAATCTGAGCCTACTCTAGCATTAAAGTCACCCAGAATTATAAGCTTGTCCTATTTTGGTAAATTGATGATAAAGGTCTTCAGGTCTTCATATAATTTTTGTTTTAATTTCATCAGTGTTTGTCATTAGGCACTGATGATGGTGACATAGCATTTCCTGGACCTGAAAATCTCATTGTCATGAGCCTGTCATTCACTCCTTTTGGTAGGCACTCAAGAATGCTGACTAGATTGGTTTTCATTGCAAAATCTGCCCCAACTTTACAAGCATTCCCCTTCACTGTGGCCACTCCAAGAAAAAACATGTATCTAGCTCTGACTTCAGTCAAATGGCCTTCATTTGTCAGCCTTGTTTCACTCAGGGCTACTATTTGGATACCGTACCTGCTGAGTTCTCTAGCAACAAGAGCTGTTTGCCTTTCAGGTTTATTGGATCTTCTGTGGTCTATGAGTGTGCACACATCCCATGCACAGATCATGAGTGGAATTTTCTTTGAAGAAGTTTTTGTAGAATTTTTTTGTGTCTCAACCACACTGGGGGATCCCCACCTGCTGAGGTAATCAATTCAGAGCTGCGTAAGCAGACAATTTTTAGAGCACCATTTTTAGCCCCTTCCTGAGCAATGTGATTCTTAAAATAGTTGCTTAGTCACCCAGGGGCTGCTGAATCCCACTGCTGCTTTCAGTGGAGAATTGACTGTATGGCCTGGGCTGTCTGTGTGCAGGGTTGTGACCACACTAATTAACAACTGGGACATGATCCTGGAGAGATAGGCTAAATACTTCCATAGTGTTCTTAACAGACCATCATCAATCAATGCAGAAGTCAATGACCATTTACCTCAAGTTGGAGTCAACCAGTCCCTACTTGAAATTTCAGTTGAAGAAGAGGTTTTGGATGCCATTAGGCTCCTTTCAAGTGGCAAAGCACCTGGTGCTGATTCTATTCCAACTGAGATCTACAAGGTGGGAGGTCCATTGCTCATCCAAAAAGTAACTGAAATTTTCCAGGTTATTTGGCATGAAGAGGTTATACCCCAAGAATTCAAGGATGCTTCTTCCATCATCCATCTTTATAAAGGTAAAGGTAATAGATTGTTCTGAGACAATCACAGGGGTATTTCTCTTTTAGTCATTGCTGGTAAGATTCTTGCCAGAGTCCTTCTCCATAGGGTGATCCTTCATCTAGAAGTTGGTCACCTTCCTGAGAGTCAGTGTGGCTTCAGAAAGGGTAGAGAAACATTTGATATGGTGTTTGCTGCCTGACAACTCCAGGAAAAATGCCAGGAGCAGAACATAAGTCTGTATGTAACATTTTTAGATCTGACCAAAGTCTTTGATATTATCAGTTGTGGGGGTTTATGGCCTGACAAAGTTCATCTATTGTACATCAATTTCATGACAGTGTGCATGCCCGGGTTCTAGATAGTGGACGATGCTCTTGAGCTTTCCCAGTTACCAATGGCACAAAACAAGCATGTGTACTTGCTCTCATACTTTTTTAGCATGATATTTTCAGCCATGTTATCAAACACCTTCACTGAGGATGAACATGGCCTCAAGGTCAGCTACCGCACTGATACCAAATTCTTCAACTTGAAAAGGCTGCAAGCCCAGACCAAAGTGGAAGGAGGGTTGGTGTATGATCTTCCATTTGCGGATGACTGTGCACTCAGTGCAGCATCTGAAGCTGAGATGCAGCAAAGCGTGGATCAATTCTCTGCTGCTATTCATAATTTTGGTCTAATGGTTAACACCAAAAAAACACAGATGCTCCACATCATTCAAATGTGGAACCATTGATTACAGCAAATGGAGAAGTTTTGAGTATTGTGGACAAGTTCACTTACCTTGGCATTGTCCTTTACAAGGAGGTACACATCAACAATGGGTTGATACATGCATCATCATAGCTAGCTCAGTATTAGGGAGGCTCCAAAAGAAAGTGTGGGAAAGAAGAGGTATTACACTGATTACCTCTACAGAGCCACTGTGCTGACCTCATTGCTATATGCCTGTGGAGCCTGGACAGTCTACTAGCACCTTGTCAGGAAACTGAATTGCTTCCATTTAAATTGTCTTAGGAAGATTTTGAAGATCACCTGGCAGGAGAAGATACCAGACACTAAGGTCCTTTCTCAAGCTAAACTGCCAGGCATTCCATCATTACTCCAGAGAGTGTACTATGATGGGCTGGACATGTTGTTAGAATGCCAGATGTACATTTGCCAAAAAAAATTATTTTATGGAGACCTCACACAGGGCAAGTACTCACAAGGGGGTCAGAAGTGATACTGAGACACTCTAAAGGTTTCATTGAGGAACTTTAGAATTGATTGTACAGCATGGGAGACTCTGGCACAGGAACACTCAGCATGGCATGTCCTAATCAGTGAGAACACTGCACTCTATGAGGAAAGCAAAATTGAAGCAGGTCAGACTTATGGATGTCACATTTCCTTTGTAATGAAAAACTAAATAAGAAACTAAGGAAGTGAATAAAATTTTAGATAAGCTAGAAATAAGAGATCTGGATAGAATTGAATGGAAATAGAAAGGAATACTACCTTTTTCTCAGTTGTACATAGTTGTACATAGTACCTTTACAAAGATTGATCTATATTAGGAAGCAAAGATTTTATAGCCAAAAGCAGAAATATTAAATGTTTACTTTATAGACCACAATGCCACAATGACCACAAAATTATATTTAATAAGGGGTCATGGAAACAGAGGAAAAAAATTAATTGGAAAATAAGCAACCTAATCTTAAAGAATGTATAGATTAAAGAACAAACAAGAAATAATCAGTAATTCCATTAAAGAAAATGACAATACATATCAAAACCTATGGGATACAGCAAATACAATAATCAGAGGAAAATTTATATCTCTCTTAGTGCTTACATATCAAAAAAAAGATAAAGTTAACCAATGAGCTGGGTATGAAATATAAAATAAAAAATGAACAAATTAAAAACCCCCAATTAAACACTAAATTTGAAGTGCTAAAAATTAAGGTGAAGCTAACAAAACAGTATAAGAAAACCATTGAATTGATAATTTAAACTAGGAATTGGTATTATGAAAAAATCAATATAATAGATAAACCACTAGATAAAAAGAGAGATGAAAACCAAATTGCTAGTATTAAAAATGAAAAGGATGATTATGCAACTAAAGAAGATGAACTCAAAGCAATTATATGCCAATAAACAACAACTTATGTGAAATGGAAGATATTTTGCATAAATGAGAACTAATGTATAGCTCAGTTACTTGTTTTTTCAGGATCTTGTATAATTTGTAAGAAAAAGGAGCTGATAAAGGGGCAAAAACTGAGGAACAATAATGAAACCATGTTCACTACTACAGTTTCTTCAGAAAAACCTCTTTATGTTATCCAAGTAGAGGGAATCGCTTTTCTAGGTTTGATTGACATTGTGGCAGATCAGACTGTGTTCCCCATACAGAACTGGCCACAAGCTGCCTATACTAACCTAGTAGGCATTAGAGGTCTACAGGAAACAGAAATTTCCTGTCAACCCTTGAAATGGAGAAAAGAAGATAAAGCAGGGCCTGCCACTCCTTTCATAGTTGAAGGACTCCCCACAATATAATGGGGAAGAGATATACTGAGTCAATAGGGGCAAAAAGTAGCACAGATATTTTGATTGGGGCTGCTGTCGAGTTGGAAAGGATTTATGTACTGATTGTTAAATTAGAATGGAAGAATCCCCAACCTATATGGGTGGAACAGTGGGCCCCTTACAGAAGAAAAGATTTTAGCCTTAAAAGATATAATTAAGGAACAATTAGAACAAGGGCATGTGGAAAAGAGTCACAGTCCTTGGAACTTCCCTGCATTTGCTATAAAAAAGAAATCAGGGAAATGGAGGATGTTAACAGATTTACGAAAAATCAATGAGGCTATGAAAGATATGGGTGGTTTACAACTGGGATTACCTTCTCCCAACATGATTCCCAAAGAGCAACAATTGTGGATGATTGACATTAAAGATTGTTTTTATTCTATTCCCATTCTCCCATAAGACTATGAGAAATTTGCCTTTTCCATTCCCAACACAAACCTTGGAGCTCCTCATAGGTATCATTGGAAGGCATTGCCACAAGGAATGAAAAATAGTCTAACTATATGTCAATATTTTGTACATGAAGCATTAAAGGGGGTTAGGAATAAATATAAAGCTGCATTATTTTTTTTACAATATATGAATGACATCTTGGCATCTAACAAAAATAGTGAAGTATTAGAAAAGATGTTATGAGATACCATAGCTGATCTTAAGGAATATGGGTTAGTGATACCTCCAGACAAAATACAAAAACATCCTCCTTTTCATTTTTTAAGTTTCCAGGTAGCTTCCACCACCATAAAAATCAAGCCTCCTGCATTAAATATAGACAAAGTACAGACATTAAATGATGTTCAGAACTTGATATTACCTCGGGTTAGGATTTCTAATGTTCTTATGAAACCACTGTATGAAATGCTGAGAGGAGACAAGAATTTGTTATCAAAGAGCAAGTGGACTGCAGAGGCAAAGTCTAGCGTTCAGAACCATTATGCACTTGATTCATGACCAACACAATACATCATTTGCAGGGCCTTGAGATAACTATTTTGGACAGTGTAGAGTGTCCTACTGGGATTATATGTCAAGGACAAGGCATTGTGGAATGGGTATACTTAAGTGTGTAGGGAAATAACATGTTCATTACATACTTGCAAATGCTTGCACTTTTGATTAAAAAAACTATGGAGTGCTAGGGTTATTTGGAAAAGAGCCTTCAAAGATTTACATTCCATTATGGATGGAAATTATAGATGACAGTATTAAGCATTTGGAAGAATGGCAGACTTTGGTGAATATGCCAATAACATCTAAGTCATCATTAATGCTTAGTAAGTTTTTCTCTTCATGGCCTTGGATTGTGGAGAAGATAGTGAAAAAGGAGCTTGTAGACAGTATAAATGTCTTTACAGATGTGACAAGAAATAACAGAGCTTCCCTTTATATTCCAGATAAAAATAGAAGGGATCTATTTATTACTCTATTTCAATCTACCCAACAAAATGGACTTTATGCAGTAATACAAGATGTGACAATTAATGAACCCATCAATATTATCACCGATAGTAAATATGTTTGGGGTGTTCTACAGCATTTAGAAACTTCCCACAAATCAAGGACACCAATAACCTGAGTATTATTCAATTATTTTGAGAATTACAACTTTTGCTTAGAAGACGCACTTGTCCTCTATTCTGCTCACATATATCAGATCTCATACTGATGCTCCAGATCCTATAGCTAAAGGAAATGCTATTGCTGATGCTATATTAACCTTTTGTATTTTTGAAGCTATGAAAGCTCATTATAAATTATTATCTGTCAGCGCAATCATTACAAGGTTTGTATGGGATTACCAAAGAACAAGCTAGGAAAATTGTGCTATACTGTACTCTTTGTGCCCTTTCTCCCCAAAACATCAAGGGATTCCATGAATCCAAAGGGGATGGGTCCAAATTCTCTTTGGCAGATGGATGTCACTCATGTATCTGAATTTGGCAGACTGAATTATGTTCATGTCTGCATTGATACCCATTCAGGCTTTGTTTGGGTGACTCCACAAACCCGGGAGGTTTTTAAACATGTGAGAACTCATTTATTGAGTTACTTTTCTCTTGGTGGACTTCCCAAGACTTTGAAGACTGATAATGGCATGGCCTATCTGGCTCAGTTATTTAAATTGTTTTGTGCAGAATTTGCTATCACACATATTACAGGAATTCCTTACAATCCACAGGGGCAAGGGATGGTTGAAAGAATGAACTGGATGATTAAAATGGTGTTTCAAAAACAAAAAGGGGGAATATATGATAAGCCTGCCAATAGATTGAATTATGCAATTTAAACTATAAATTTTTTGAAATTTGATTCCAATTGGCTTACTCCGGCTATGAAATTTTGTGGAACTGAATGATGCAAACAAAATAAACAGGTACTCCAAGAGGATTAGTATGAATACCCTATGCAAGAAAAAGTAATGTGGAAAAATAGGGAAGGAAAGTGGAAAGGATCGGACCAGGTAATAATCCGAGGGCCAGGATATGTTTGTATTTCCACTGGAAATGGAAAAATCCGGATTCCTGAAAGTAATGTCTGCATTATCACTGAAGGAGAAAACCAAAATCAGGAGAAAGAAGAATATCTCTGTAATATAATAGTTAACTTTGAATTTTGTGAAGTTGCTTAAGAAGTCATTCAATTTTTTTTGATTGGCTATTTCAAAAATCTTAAGAAGTTCCTCAAGAAATCCTGATTGATTCCAAAAGTTAGTTTTCTTGACCGGTCAAAATATAAATATATGTGTGTGTATGTGTGTATGTGCGTATTTTATCATCTATAGGACATTTTACATCTCTCTACTGGCCTGGAGAGGTGGGAAAATGTTTCTCTATTCTGAGATCTGGTATTGGCCAAGGTATCCAGTAACCTCACCTTGGTAAATTTGAAATCTAATACAAAAGAATTGTATCTGTGTCTAAACTCCTGTGTCTTTGTGTGTGTTTCTGTGTGTGTGTGTGTGTGTGTGTAATTCATATCTGATGTAGTTACAGTTACCTGAGTTAATATTGCTCCTTTTGGTTTGGGTTTTGAATTTAATTGCTTAAAACGGTCTAATTTAAAATTAAATGGGATATGAACCTATCAGCTTATACCATTTGAAGGCTTGTAAATGGCAAAGTTTGAAATGATTTTAGCTGTGAGCTAGGTTTTTGTTGGCCTAGTGTTAAGGGCTATGTTCAACTGAAGTTAATTGAGGTTAATTGAGACTTTAGTAAAGGTTTAGTAAATATTGTATTAAATTTTGTAAGCTTATTTGTTTGAGGTTAAACCAATATTGATAACTGTCACCAATATCACAAAGTCTTTTGTTGGTAAAGGAGGAAAGTTTATAATCTTTATCTCATCATCTATCATCATATGTTTATGGAAGGGAATATATATGTATTTATCAGCTATGTGTTCTGTTATAACTTCAAAAGAAATACTAATAGTGTTTGGTTCTCTTGTGAACGGGTAAGCTATTTGAATACTGTAAATGTCAAAACATAGAAATTAACATGTGATTGCTTTGAACGGGTGGTAAGGGAAATATCACAAATTGTGACTCCCTTCTGGGGTGAATCTGTGGATTCATGCATAATATAATGGAAATATTATTGTAAAATTTAATAACTCATGTTCATTGACTTGAATGCCTGGTTTGTTTTTTTACTATTGTTTTATTGCATTGGAATCAATAACACATATTAGAAATTTAAGGTGGGGCAGCTAGGTGTCGCAGTGGATAGAGCACTAGCTTGGAGTCAGGAGTACCTGAGTTCAAATGCGGCCTCAGGCACTTAATAATTACCTAGCTGTGTGGCCTTGGGCAAGCCACTTAACCCCATTGCCTTGCAAAAAAAAAAAATTAAGGTTAATTTAAGAAATTTAAGGTAAACTGCCAAAAAGTAATTTGCAACAAAATGAACAAAAATTCTAGCAGAAGAATGGATCTCTCCTTTAAAGCCACCAAATATGCCAATAGGCATTATCCTGATCCATTGGCTCACTAATTATGATGCACATGGAATGATCATGACTTAAAGAGTTGGGGGAAAACCAGGGACAAGCAGGGGTATTTAAGCACTTGTTTTCTGTGAAATACAGATAACTTGCCATCTTTGTCTCTCAGGTCTTCAGTGCTCCTGAATAAAATATAGGTAAGGAATAAAGTATAATTTAGCAGGTAGGCACCTAACACACAATGATCCAAGACAAATACAAAAGACTCATAAAGGAAAATGCTATCTGTAGCCAGATAAAGAACAGGTGGACTCTGATTGCAGATTAAAGCATATTTTTATTTTTATTTATTTTTAGGTAATAGGGTTAAGTGACTTGCCCAAGGACACACAGCCAAGCAATTATTAAATGTCTGAGGTTGGATTTGAACTCAGGTCCTCCTAACTCCTGGGCCACTCTCTATCCACTGTACCACCTAGCAGCCCTAAAGCATATTTTAAAAAATTTATTCTTCTTCATAGTTATTTTTTCCTTTAGAACTGTTTCTTTTCCACAACTGAGATTAATATGGAAATGTTTAATATGATAGGGCATATATAAACTATATCAAACTGCCTCCCATTTTCAGAAGAGGAGAGGGAAGAAAGAAAAATTTGGAACTCAAAATCCTGTAAAAATCATTGCTAAAATTTTCACATTATGTAATTGGGGATAAAATAAAATACTATAAAAGTCCTTTACAAGAAAAAAATAGGATCCTTTGAAGGAAGACACTGTTTGAATCCAGAAAGAAATATTGCTGTGGTATAAGAAATTATGAACTTGTTGATTTAGAAAGACATAGAAATACCTGGATCTTTGAAAGGAGATGTTCTCCACCTTCAGAGAAATAGATGATAGAAGGAAATAAGCATAGTACAGTCCTGCTACATATATGTTTGAGTGCAAATGGGTATATATGTGCATGTTTATAGATATCTATGTATATACAATTATATATATATAATATATACACATGTATTCTGTGTATCTATATGAATATGTATATAATTTTAATATATACACACAGAGTGTGTGTGTGTGTGTGTGTGTGTGTCCATGCTTAATTGTAGCCTTCTTTACAGTGAGAGGGAAGGAGAAGAAAAAATAAAGTAAAAGGTGCCCCACAGAGAACAAAAGAAAACCAACAAGGAAGCAAACAAAAGCTGGGCAGCTTTGAAAACAATGTATAGTATTCATTATAAAGGTTTCTTTGAAATGGAAATTTATTTTTTATATTGAATCCTCTCTTCTGGTCTGCTGAGTACATGACAATGTTTTTTTTTCTTTTCTCATTTTATATGTAAATGTAAAATAAAAAATTTATCAAAAAAGTCTAGGGGGTGGAGCCAAGATGGCAGCAGGAGAACAGCCTTTCTTAGGAGCTCTCTCCAAAATATTTCAAAAACATTAAAATTATGTCTGTAACTAAGTTTTCAAGAGACAGAACCCACAGAAAGATCCAGTGGGGCAATTCTCCAGCCCAAGGTCACCTAGAAAATACTGGGAAGGCTCAGGAGGGGGTAGCAGCAAGCTGGAGGGAAGGAGCTTCAGCCTTCCAGGAACAGCCCCAGGGCACCTGGGTCCCTGGGAGCCCTGGCTCCAGTAGCAGAAGCAGTTTCCTGACCTGCACACTAGGGAGAACCAAGCACAACTTGGAAGATCAGCAGGGAGACCTCTGCCAGAATGAGTGTGAAGCCCAGGCCAGCATGGCCCTCCTCATGTGGCCACAGTCCTCAGCACAGCTTGGATCCCAGGAAATGGATGGAAGCAGCCCCATAGAACTGCCCAGCAGGGAGCCACTTGGCAGCTGCTCCCTGAGCACTCAGCCCACGGAAGGTAAGAGAATAGAAGGAGACTGTCTAGGTCTGTCCTCTGTCCCTGGAACAGGACTGTGGGACTTTGACCATATTCAGAACCTGGTTGCAATCTGGGGTCCCCACAGAGCAGGGACCTTCCTCACAGCCCCGGGGCAGAGGGGTGTGCTTGTGGTCATCCACAGACCAAAGCACAGACCAGGAGAGCAGTCAGAGCCTCCCATAAGACCTTGAAGGAACTGAGGTCCTTGCAGGGGTGTCCCAATAATACTCAAAAGCTCAGGAAGCACCCCCAAACCAGGTACAGGCTGGGGAAATGAGTAAACAGAAAAAAAGGAACCTGATCACAGACAATTACTATGGTCTCATGGAGGACCAAAACATACTCTGAAGATGAGACAAGCTTCTGCATCTAAAGACTCTAAGAAAAATAGAAGTGGGCTCAGGATATGACAGAGCTCAAAAAAGATTTTGAAAATCAAATAAGGGAGGTAGAAGAAAAATTGGGAAGAGAAATGAGAGAGATGAAGGAAAAACATGAAAACCAAGTCAGCAGCTTAGTCAAGGATATCCAAAAAAATGCTGAAGAAAATAACATATTAAATAAAATAACATATTAAAAACCAGTTCAAAAACTGAATGAGGAGAAGAATGCTTTAAAAAGCAGAACTGGCCAAATGGAAAAGGAGATAAGAAAGCTCTCTGAAGAAAACAAGTCCTTCAAATGTAGAATGGAGCTAAAGGAAGCTGATGACTTTGCAAGAAATCAATTCACAATAATTCAACACCAAAAGAATGAAAAATTAGAAGAAAATGTGAAATAACTCATTGAAAAAACAACTGATCTGGAAAACAGATACAGGAGAGATAATTTAAAAACTACTGGGCTACCTGAAAGTCTTGATCAGGAAAAGAGCCTTGACCTCATTTTTAAAGAATTTCTACGGGGAAAATTGCCCTGATATCCTAGAAGCAGAGGGCAAAATAGAAATTGACAGAATCCACTTATTTCCTACTGAAAGAGATCCAAAGAAAAAAAACCCCAGGAATATTATAGCCAAGTTCCAGAACTCCCAAGTCAAAAAGAAAATATTGCAAACAGCCAGAAGGATACAATTCAAATATTGTGGAACTACAGTCAGGATCATACAGGATTTAGCAGCATTTACATTAAGGGTTTGTAGGGCTTGGGATATAATATTCCAGAAGGCAAAAGAGCTTGGAATGCAACTGAGAATCAACTACCCAGCAAAACTGAACATCCTCTTCCAAGGGAAAAGATGGACTTTCAATGAAATAGGGGAATTTCAAATGTTCCTGTTGAAATGACCAGAGCCTGAACAGAAAGTTTGATCTTCAAGTACAGGACTCAGGTGAAGCATAGAGAGAGTGGATGAGAAGGATAAATTATGAGGGATTTAAAGATGATGCGTTGCATGTATTCCTACATGAGAAGATGATGCTGATAATACTCATATGAACTTTCTCATTTAATAGAGAAGTTAGAAGGATCTTTTATAGATGACGCACAGGAGGGAGCCAAATTTGAAGTTACAATATAAAAAATGGAATCAACAGGTGAAAAGGAAATGTACTGGGAGTGAGAGAAAGGAGAGATAAAATAGGCTAAAATATTTAATGTAAAAGAGTAAAGAAATAGCTTTTGCAATGGAGTGGAAGGGGGGAAGGTGAGGAGGAATGAGGGAACCTTCATTCTTATCAGAAATGTCTCAGAGAGGAAACATCCACACTCAGTAGGGCATAGAAATCTAGAAGAAAGAGGAGAAAAGGAAGACGGGGGGGGGGGGGTTGAGGGAGAGGATGTGGGTGATAGAAGAGATGGTAGATCATAGGAGAGGATAGTCAGATATAACATTTTATTTTTTACTTTTTTGCAAGGTGGTGTGATTGGGTGGCCCATCCAAGACCACAGGGACAGTTGATTGCTGGGTCTCTGGGGTGGGATGTAGGCTTGGGGCTCTTGACCCCAGGGCCGGTGCTCTGTCTGCTAGTCACTTGACTGTCCCGCAGCACATTTTTGAAGAGGAACAGAGTGAAAGGAGAGAGAAAATATAATAGATGGTAGTGTGGAGGAATGGATGGAATTACAACAGCAACTGTGGAAAAATTAGAAGTAATTTCTATGATGGACTTATGATAAAGAATGTGATCTGCCTATGACAGAACTGATAGTATCAGAACACAGACTGAAACACACACACACGCATACGCACACACAGACACACACACATCTACCTACATCATTATTCATATATTGTCATCTTCTGAGGTTTCTGGAACACCAGGGGGCAGTGGCTCCTAGGGAATAGTCCACACAACCAAGGAATCTGTCCAGACTTCAAAAGAAATGGTGTAGAAATAACTGATGGCATTGGGACAGTTTTGTAAAATTGAAAACTGCATCTGACTGCTTCTTGTTGTGATCCTTGAAGACCCCATTTCTATCTGGGCAAACCAAAGACGATCCATTGGAAGCTAATGTGTTTGCAGATCACTAACTTCTCAGAGCCCCAGGCAACTCTCAAAAGATAAGATACATAACCATGGTCACTCCACATTGGTAAAGGCAGTTTTCTCACTCTGAGTTCCCTAGACCAGTGAAATTGCAGGTCTGAGACCAAAAGCAAACCAACCTCCAGGAGGACCTTGCATGTGTGGAATCACCCTCTAGAATAAAGACATGAAATGCTATAAATTTGAGTCAGGAAAAACTGGGGTGTAGAAAGGAGCCAAGGACAGAAAGGAAAACCAAGCTGACCCACCCTAACTTAGGATTGATGCATTTAATAAACATTCCAGGAAAGGAACAAACATTCTTCCTCCTTTGAGGGTGGAAAAGATCTATTTATTTATAATATAGGATCTTTTGGAAGGGGGTTGGTCTGACTTTACAATATCTCGTTTGTTTGTTTTTTTCTCATGGTCTTTATCTTACACCAAGTATTAGGTATAGTTCCCCTCAACTTTGGAATCTCTTTCCATTTGCAGATTCAGAGTGAGGTGGTTTGGGTAATCAAATTCCAATTACCATTCCAGTGCATGCTTCATTTACAGAGTAGGCAGGGCCCATAAATCCAACAGACAAAAAGACTGGACCTATGATTTTCTCTGGTGAGGAAATTCCCTTTATCAATGTAGGCCAGACCCTTGTTTGAACACTAAGAGATTAGGTGACTTTCCCAAGGTCACAAAATCAGCCTCAAAGGACTCAATCTCTCCACATTTCCCATCTTAGTCTCTGGAGCTTGCATACTGCAGTCCCTCAAAGTTCAGAAACACACCTTACTGGCTCCAATCCTGGTTGGCTTTTGCTGAGAATCCTGACTTCAAGGACCCCAATGAAAACTCATCCACTTGACCCCTTCTCCACTGACTGCTGCCAGGCTGGTCTTTCAGGTATTTGACACTCACTGGGCTTTAGTTGCTCTACTTTTAGACCTCCCCCTTCATCAGAAGTGATGATGAAGGCTTGAAGTTCCAGTTACTAGGGAGACTGAGGCTTATGGATGACTGGGGTTCTGAGTTCAGTAGGGTTAAAGCCAATTGAGCATCCATACTAAGCACCAATATGGTGAGTCCCTTGGAAAGGAAGACCTCCAAGATGACTGAGGAGGAATGGATTAGACTAGTTCACAAAGAGAGCAGGTCAAAACTTCCATGCCAAGCAGTAGTAAGATTAGGTCATGAATGGACCTCTGTATTTCTAGCAAGGACAAGATGGGGAAACTCTAGGTTGCTCTCTCTCTCTCTCTCTCTCTCTCTCTCTCTCTCTCACACACACACACACACACACTAATGTCACAGGCTTTTTTCTTTGTAGATAGGTAACAAGTCCAAGGGCAAGTAGACAGCTAAGAAGATAGAATATTCATCTTCTTTAGTTATACTTGGCTTCAAACAATTTTTAGATGACATTTAAGACACTTAACCCTATTTGTCTCAGTTTCCTTATCTGTAAATTAAGTTAGAGAACCACTCTATTATCTTTGCCAAGAACACCTTAAATGGGGTCATGAAGAGTTAGATACAACTAAAAAACAACTACACAAACAGAAGTCCAAGACTTCAGATTGTGGTCCCTCTTGTGATAGAAAATGATGGAGATAAACCCCAAATAAACACGAATAATTCAAATAGCCTAAGAAAAGTCTTTTTTTTTAGGTTTTTGCAAGGCAAATGGGGTTAAGTGGCTTGTCCAAGGCCACACAGCTAGGTAATTATTAAGTGTCTGAGTCCGGATTTGAACCCAGGTACTCCTGACTCCAAGGCCAGTGCTAAGAAAAGTCTTAACACCATAAGTAGCTTTTGAATTACTTTCTCTGACTGCATCACAGTTCCAGGAGCATTTTCTTTTAGCACTTCTTAATGAGTTTTCAATCAGCTAGCCATTTTAGATCAATTTTCATTATATTAACAACATATGTCAGGAGAATCCAGTCACCTTGGTGGTATTAAAATATAAGGCATTTGTCATAGGAGCTCATAAAAATCAAAGCAAACTTTCCTTCTCTCTAGAATTGCAATAGAACTGGGTTCAAATACTGACTCTGATATTTATATTCCAAGTCAACAAAATTTGAATAACAGTTCAAGGGATCAGCAGAGGATACCTTTAGCAAATGAAATGAGACTGAAAATGAATTCTATGAAAATTCAGAGGAGAGATATCTCTTTAGACTGCTAAGGAAGGCAGGAAAAGCTTTGCAAAGTTTTTGGTATATGACTGATTTTGAAGGATGGGGAGATTCTGAATAAGTGAAGAGGCAGAAAGACATTTTAGGTGGGTGGTATACCAAATAGATGATGGAAAGCCCTGGATGTAAGACTACATCAGTTTAGATTTTATTTCATTGGAAAGGATGAGATGCTTACAGTTGCTTTTTTGTGCAAGAATGACAATCAGTACAAATTTATTTCACACATCCTTAATTAGGCCCTCACTACTGCTAAGCAATCCCACTGTACCTCCCTATCAACTTACCATCTCACTCTTTCCAGTACTTCTTCCAAACCTTTTCAAGTGTCCCACGACTCCTCTCCATCTATGCCCTCAGCTAAGAACCTTGTCTCATATTTTACAGGGAAAAAATGAGGTCATTCATCATGAACTCTCTCATCTCCCATCGTTCCCCTTCTCCTGTCACTCAGATTTCTTCAACTCTCTCCTTTCTCTCCCCTAATTTGATGAAGTGGACTTCTTCCCAAGGCTTCTATTTGTTTAAGTGATTCCAAATCATCCTGACACCTCCCATAGATTACCTCCTTGGGTCATCTCCACTCCTTCACTTGTTTTCAACCTCTCCTCTACTGGTATCCTTCTGCTTACAAACACGTCCATGTCTCTCCTACCTTGAAAAAAAAACCCTCACTTGATCCTTCATCACCTCTAACTGTTGTCCTATTTCTTTTCAATTCTTCGTGGTTAAACTATTCCCAAAGACCATCTGCAATAGGTACCTCTACTTTCTTCTCTCCCATTCTCTCTCTCTCTCTCTCTCTCTCTCTCTCTCTCTCTCTCTCTCTCTCTCTCTCATCTTAACCCCTCACAACTCTGTCCTTATCATTACATTGAAACTGTTCTCTGCAAAATTACCAATGATCTTTTAATTGCCAAATCCAATGACCTTTTCTCCTTTCTCTGCCACCTTCAGCCTTGTTGATCATGATGCTCTCTTTTTTCTAGATTTTTTTTGGGACACAAATCTTCTGGTTTTCCTAACTATCTGACCCATTTCTCTATCTCCTTTGCTAGACTCTCATCCAGATCATGCCTTCTAACTGTAGTTGTCCCTTGGGATTCTGTCCCTCTGCTGACCTCTTTCTTGTTTCTTCAACCACCTTTCAGACATTTCAAGCTGGATGTCTACTAGAAACATGAAATTCAATAACTCCAAAATTGAATTCATTTCCCCTATTTTAAGCCTCCTATCTTTTCTCTTAATGTTTAAGACTCACAACCCAGGAGTCTTCCTGGACTCCTCACTATCTCTCAACCTCCATTTCTAAGAAATGGCCAAGGTTTGTTGACTTTGCCTTTGTCTTATTTCCAGAATACAATCCCTTTTCTCCTCTGATATCACCACCAGTCTAGTGTGGACCCTCATCACCTCATGTCTTGTTGGAATAGGCTGCTGATGGGTCTACCTGTCCCAAGTTTCTCCCCATTCCAATATCTCTTCCATTCAGTTACTAAAGTGATTTGCCTAAAGTGCGGTTTCCTTCATGTCACCTGTGTACTCCATAAAGTCCGATGTTTTTCCTATTACTTCCAGGAACAAATACAAAATGCTCTATTTGGTATTCAAAGCTCTTTATAATCCAACTCCTTCCTCCCTTTCCAGTCTTCCTGTACTTTAATCCCCAATGCTATCTCTTTGAGTTAGTGACACTGGGCTTCTGGTTATTCCATGAGCAAGATGCTTTCATTTCAGGTTGTCCCCCAGGCCTGGAATGTTCTCCCTCATATCAGCTCCCTGGTTTCCTTTCAATTCCAATTAAAATCTCACCTTCTATAAGAAGCCTTCTCCAAATTTCATTCAATTTTAGTGCTTTCCAACTTTTCAGGTGGACTTATGATAAAGAAGGCATCTCACCCCAGAGACGGAGTCATTAGAATCTGAACATAGACTGAAATACATTTTTTTTCTCTCTCTCTCACTATTCTTGAGGTTTCTCATCTTCTTTGGGGGTTATGTTCACTCTTATAACAAAATTATTGCAATAATATAAAATAAATAAAAACTTGCATGATCTGTCCTCAAAAGTTTTTTTAGTACTTTCTGTTATTTCCTATTGATCTTGTATCAATCTTGCTTAGTATATATTTATTTGCATACTTTCTTCCTTTTTAGTTTATAAGTTTGTTGAGGGCAGGGGTTATCTTTTGCCACTTTTTATATCTCCAGACCTTGTCACAATGTTAATGCTTATTGATTGAGAAATTCAGTAAACACCTATTGGGCAATTTCTATGTTTCTATCTGGTTTCATAGAGTTACAAGGATAGATATGATACTGACCCTAATCTTAAGAAATTTATAATATGGTTAGGAAAACAGGGAAGACTTAAAGAAAAAACAGAACCAAGGCAGTCAGGTAATAAACATTTATTAAGCACCACCTGTTTGCCAGTCTGTACTAAACACTCAGTTTATCACAAGTAGAAGAGCAAAATTCAGATAAAGGGCTTTTTGAGACTCAAGGAACTCATAGGGAAGGAGAAGAAGGAGATGACAGCAAAAGGTTCATTGAGGAGATTGCATCTGAGTCTGGATGAAATGAAGGAATTTCTACTGGTAGAAATCAGCAGGTAGCAAGTCCATGTCAGTTGTGGACAGGAGATGCAACAGGCCAGATGAGAAAAGGAGAGAGTGAATGGCTCATTCTTCCAGGAACAGAAAAGAACATGAAGAGTTTTAGTGTCAAGAGATTAAGATTCAAACTCAAAAAGTTGCAAATGAGGAGGTTGTTTGAGGGAATGGTCTGTTGTGGATCTTTAGGAAGAATGAAGGGAAAATTAAAGCAATATTTTCTGTTGACCAGTAACAGGAAGGCAAGAGAATTTTGTGCAATGCAATGGCCATCATGAATATTTACAGATGTATTAGTGCCATTGGAATAATAAATTTGATATGGTGATGAATATTGGAAAAAAAGATTCAAAGGTTAGTTGTTGTCTGGTCATGGAAAGCCTTGAAAGCCAAGATAAGGAGTATAAACTTGAGTCAGAAGATCACTGGAAACTATTGAAACATAATAAGAAGCAGTGAATTAAGACCACATGCACAATGGAGTAAAGGATGGGTTTTGATAGGGTAGTGAATTCAAGGCACGGAGACCACATAGAAAGCTGGGCAAGACACATAAAACCACTGTAACCAAGATCAAAAGAAATGTAATAAATTGGGAAACAATCTTTACAACTAATGATTCTGACAAAGGACTCATTTCTAAAATATACAGAGAACTGAGTCATATTTTTAAAACAAAAAGCCATTCCCCAATTGACAAATGGTCAAAGGATATGCAAAGGCAATTTACAGATGAGGAGATGAAAGCAATCCATAGCCATATGAAAAATTGCTCTAAATTATTAATTATTAGAGAAACACAAATTAAAGCTTCTCTGAGGTACCACCTCACCTCTCAGATTGGCCAACTTGACCAGAAAGGATAATGATCATTGTTGGAAGGGTTGTGGGAAATCTGGGACACTATTACACTATTGGTGGAGCTGTGAACTCATCCAACCCTTCTGGAGAGAAATTTGGAACTATACCCAAAGGGCAACAAAAATGTGCATACCCTTTGACCCAGCAATACCACTACTGGGTCTATACCCTGAAGAGATGATGAAAAAGGGTAAAAACATCACTTGTACAAAAATATTTATAGCAGCCCTGTTTGTGGTGGCAAAGAATTGGAAATGAAGTAAATGTCCTTCAGTTGGGGAATGGCTTAGCAAACTGTGCTATATGTATGTCATGGAACACTATTGTTCTATTAGAAACCAGGAGGGACGGGATTTCAGGGAAGCCTGGAGTGATTTGCATGAACTGATGCTGAGTGAGATGAGCAGAACCAGAAAAACACTGCACACCCTAACAGCAACATGGGGGTGATGATCAACCTTGAAGGACTCGCTCATTCCATCAGTGCAACAATCGGGAACAATTTTGGGCTGTCTGCAAAGGAGAGTGCCATCTGTATCCAGAGAAGGAGCTGTGGAGTTTGAACAAAGTTCAAGGACTATTCCCTTTAATTTAGGGAAAAAACCAGATATCTTATTGTCTGATCTTGTTACCTCTTAGACTTCTTGTCTCTTCCTTAAGGATGTGATTTCTCTCTCATCACATTCAATTTGGATCAATGTACAACATGGAAACAAAGTAAAGACTGACAGGTTGCTTTCTGTGGTTTGGGTGGGGGGAGGGAAGTAAGATTTGGGTGGAAATTGTAAAACTCAAATAATATCTTTAATAAAAATAAATTATAAAAAAAAGAAAGCTGGGGTGGCTAGGTGGCGTAGTGGATAAAGCACCGGCCCTAGAGTCAGGAGTACCTTGGTTCAAATCCGGTCTCAGACACTTAATAATTACCTAGCTGTGTGGCCTTGGGCAAGCCACTTAACCCCGTTTGCCTTACAAAAACCTAAAAAAAAAAAAAAAAGCTGGACAAGCTTATGGCTGCTACTCTGCGAGCAGAAAAGAAAGAATCTACATAAAGTGATCAAAGTACTTTATCTCTAATATTTTCCTCATAAACATAGATTCAAAAGACTACTACCTTCACAGTCAAAGGGTCTTTAAAAGAGCTTTTGAATGTGTCTACAAATACTGGGTACTTTTTACAAGTATTCCTCAGTTTTTAAAACTAAATAATGTACCCTAAACCTATTTTACAATTTGGGATTCTTCACTTTAAAATATCTGACAAATTTGATTTTTTTCTTTTTATTGAATATATCACTGTGAGTTTTGATTCAGGCAGGACACAATTCCTGTCTGCAGGAATTAAATCTAAGTAAATGTCTCTTGAGTTCCAAATATCTAATCCTATAAGGTTTATCTGCAAAAAAAAGAGTCTGGAAGAGGGAAACACAGGGACTAGATGAAAGAGAATCAAATGTTTGTGTTTTATTTTTTAAAGGATCTGATCAACAACCAACTTCCTTCCGGAGGGAAAGGCCCAAGGGTTATGTTCTCATCAGCAGGGAATGGTTTGGAGAGCAGACTTTGGCCACCTAGAAAGGGATATATGATGCACAGGCCTCTGAAACTCCTGAACTGATAAAGAATTCCAGGCTCCATATCCAAAGTCACATCAGAGACCAAGGGAATTTGTAGAATTGAAGTCATTACAGTTGCCAGGATTTCCAAGGATTCAAAAATAGCACTAAGGCAATTATTACCCAATGAATTTTTTGAGTAAAATTTGTAAAAGTTCATTATAGGGAGGGTGGTACATTGGAATACATACTGTTTCTTGAAATCTAGAGAAAAAGGGTCCAAATTCAATGTCTTAAAAAATTGTTATCTCCGACCTTGGGCATGCTAATTTACTTCCCTAGGTCTTAGTTTTCTTACCTACAACATGGTAATGGGGCAGGAAGAGAGAAGGATTAAATGTCCTCTGAGATCTTTCTTCTGAATTTTGGAATTCTAACTTTAATTTAGAACTCCCTCACCCTCAATTTCATTTTCTGAGGATCTTAGATGTCTTAAAAATATTTTTTAACTATGAAAATGAGCTAAAAATTAGCTCTTTAAACTCCTAAATATCCCCATGAAGTTGAGAATATTATTTAGATTTCCCTCCCTGTTGTCTTCTCCTCCTCTGTGCTGGTAATAAAAACTATGGTCCCCAAAATAATAATAAACAAGCCTGACCATAAAGAAAAGATAGAAGGCACCTCCAACCCTTCCTGACCCCAAGAAAAGATATAAGAAGATCATTTGCAGTGCAATTTGTAACATTATTTTTAAATTTCATTTGTACATGCAAATTGTAATGTCATATTTTCAGTATATTGGGTAGGACTGCCAAATTGTTTTGTATTTGTTTGTTTTTAGGTGACGTAGTGGATAGAGTACTGGTCTTGGATTCAGGAGGATGGGTATTTGAATCTGACCCCAGACACTTGCCACTTACTAGTTATATGACCTTGGGCAAGTCACTTAACCATGACTACACCACATCCAGGGCCATCTCCAGTCATCCTGATTCATATCTGGCCACCAGACTCAAATGACTCTGGAGAAGAAAGTGAGACTGGTGACTGAGCACAGTACCCTTTCACTGAAATTCAATTCATGTGCTTGTCATGGCATCACCTCCCCAGTGTTGTGGTCTTCTTTGAAAATGAAGGACAAACATTATTATTATTCTTTAAGAAATAACTTCCTTCTCTGAGGTACCACTTCACACTTCTCAGACTGACCAATATGACCAGAAAGGATAATAATCATTGTTGGAAAGGTTGTGGGAAATCTGGGACATTATTACATTGTTGGTAGAGCTGTGAACTCATCCAACCTTTCTGGAGAGAAATTTGGAACTATGCCCAAAGGGCAACAAAAATGTGCATATCCTTTGATCCAGCAATACCATTACTGGGTCTATACCCTGAAGAGATGATGGAAAAGGGTAAAAACATCACTTGTACAAAAATATTCATAGCAGTCCTGTTTGTGGTGGCAAAGAATTGGAAATTAAGTAAATGTCCTTCAACTGGGGAATGGCTTGGCAAACTGTGATATATGTATGTAATGGAACACTATTGTTCTATTAGAAACCAGGAGAGGTGGGACTTCAGGGAAGCCTGGAGGGATTTGCATGAACTGATGCTGAGCCAGATGGGCAGAACCAGAAAAACACTGTACACCCTAACAGCAACATGGGGGCGATGATCAACCTTGATGGACTCGCTTATTCCATCAGAGCAACAATCAGGGACAATTTGGGGTTCTCTGCAATGGAGAATATCATCTGTGGAGTTGGACCAAGGACTATTACCTTTAATTTAGGAAAAAACCTGATATCTTATTGTCTGATCTTGCTATCTCTTATACTTTATGTTTCTTCCTTAAAAGGATATGATTTCTCTCTCATCACACTCAATTTGGATCAATGAATACCATGGAAACAATGTAAAGACTGACAAATTGCCTTCTGTGAGGGATGGGGGGAGGGAAGTAAGATTAGGGGAAAAATTGTAAAACTCAAAATAAATAAAATCTTTAATAAAAAAAGAAATGGCTTCTTGGGAATAGGAGGAGAAAATGTTGGGAAATGTACTTGATGTCAAAACAAAAGAATAATAATTTATTTTTCAAACAAAACAGTCAAAAATCCAGTAATTGGTTTATGCATCAGAAAATTCCCCCCCTTTTTGTTCAGCAGGAACTCTAACACAATTCCCTGATTTTGTGGGGTTGTATTTGCTTTACTGCCTTCCTGTGTCTAGTTCATATTGATCTCTTCACCTGTCCTTTAAATAAAAGTAGTGACTTCAAAAGGCTACAGGGTCTCAAAGACCTTTGGAACTGAAATGCAGAGCTGCTTAAGAAGGACACCCAAGTCTTGCAGTTGCTCGACTAACAACAACCACAGATAACAGGGAAAATATGAAGGGTTTACAAATAGAACACACCCCACTGGTTTCCTTTCCCAGAAGGGAGGGCTCCAGGGCAGGAGGAAATACCCCTAACTGGGCTGTTTCCTGCTGAGGACGTCCCATCTGACTTTTCATTCTGCAGTACTGTATTTATAGTATCTGGATGGAGCCAGCTGGAAGGATCAACTAGAGCCCTGATTACCCTGCCTCAGGGACTTAAATATGCTGGCTCTTCAGTCTCATTGTATGTGCAAAGCTTTAGATGTTCTCCAGTGTAAGTAACTGCACCTTTCTTACGTTGGAGAATCCAATAAAATTTGGACAAACTCTCTCCTGCTGACTCTGGAGATAGATGGGGACATGTGCTCTAGAATGGATCTAGGTCAATGCATTGTTTGTAATTATTGATGGGTCTGATGTCAGTTAGCAAAGAGGTTTCTGGGGTAATTCCCCAGGTTTTGTTCATTCACATTAGCACTCAAGGACCCTGTATACTATCTGGGACAAAAATAGGGCCTACAACACTAAAATTAGTTAATTGAAATACTGTAGGGTGATGCCTGTTGGAGTAGATAAGAGACATAAGGACCGCTCTTGGAACACTCTCAAGGGCAAACTGAACTGGATTAAAATGTAATCCCCAATATATTTCACAAAATAAATAAAAATTCAAGAAAACAAAGATAAAGTTATTTTCTAAGTCAATATACGCCCACAGGGATCCTTCCTTATGTTGGTTGGGTGGATCCCTATTTGAATATGACATCACTATGAGGTCTCTTCCAAGTCTGCGTTCCTTAATTTTTTGTAATTTTGATTTTGTAGGGTCTTCCTCACCCTTCTTAAGCTTACTATGAACTGAGGCAATTCCTGTAGGTGGCTCTGGCTACTCTCTAAGACTTTAAAATCTTAAAAGTCTTCTGAGGTCTTTCTTTCCCTAGGATCTTTTTCTGAATTCTGAAATTCAGAAATTCTAACAACTTTAAAAGTTGTGCCAACCCCTGGGAAATAATGTGCCCCTAACCTGTTGTGACCAGCAGTTTCTAACTGTCCCCAAGGAGAACTCTGCCCCTTCCCTTCCCCTCCTTATACACCCACAGTTTCTAACCACCCTTGCTCCTGGACAAAGAATTCCAAGGATATTTCTACCTCCTTGTTCATGTAATTTTTCAACACCATCCACACTCCCTTCCTACAGTTTCGCTGTCCTGTGTATTCAGACTATACATCTTCCTACTGTTTCCCACAATTATGCTCTATAAGAATCCTCTCCTCTCTTTTCTGTCCCAGCATCCCTATCTGAATAAAGGTACATGTCTGGAATTGCAATTTCTCCAACTTGAACAAATGCTTCTATTTATTTACTAGATCTCTTAGTTGGTCTGAGTATTTGTTTTTGTTTTGTTTATTTTTCCAGATTGACAATTGCAATTTGAAATGTTGCTGGATGGTCCAATCTCAGTTTTGCATCTGGTATGATGGATCACTCAGAACCAAGAATTTGAATAAATGGTTCTTTTACTGAAAACATATTCCAATGCCTCTAGGTAAAAGCAGTTCCAGAAGATAAAAGCAATTAAAAGTCACCTGAAAGATGTTTAAGGATAATAAGGATCTCCCTGCCATTTTTGTAATAATTCCTTTGATATTCTATTTGTCCAAAAAGCCCACAACTGAGTTTCAGATCAATTTACCCCAATTGCTTCAAGTCTATACCACAACTTCCTGGCTGGAGTCTTTGTGGAATAGGGGTTTAATAACAACACATACTCTCCCCAGCCCTCATCAGTGTTCTGGTGCACAGTTTGAAAGAAGTAATACTTAAATATTGCATAGGAGGGAGCCTAGAGGTCAATGAATTCATCCCCATCAATTTATAGATGAGGACATAGAGGGCCTGAAAATTAAGTGACTTTTCTAGGGTCACTCAGGTTAGAATTCTCTAAAACAAAGTATGAACCCATGTCTTGACTCCAAAATAGAAAAGTAACAAAGAAGATGAAATGTGAAGCAATAGACAACAACAAAAAAAAGAGATGACAGAGATCATCAATACATTGCTTATATATATGTATATATACACATATATACATATATATTTGCAATTTGAAAAGCATATACCCAGGTAAAATCTGAACTATTTTAGAAATTTTGTTCTAGGAGATTGTAATTGTAGGGCCCTCATTGAGAATGTACTGGAGGGGTGGCTAGGTGGTGCGGTGGATAAAGCACTGGCCGTGAAGTCAGGAGTACCTGGGTTCAAATCCGGCTTCAGACACTTAATAATTACCTAGCTGTGTGGCCTTGGGCAAGCCACTTAACCCCATTTGCCTTGCAAAAAAAAAAAAGAGAGTGTACTAGAGCTATGGGAACTAAGCTTTATTCTGATCTTTTTGAAAAAAATTTTTTTAACCTCTGCAATGGATAGTTTTATTTTTTGAATGTTATTTTATTTTTTAAATTACAAAGATAGTTTTCAGCATTCATCTTTTTTGTAATCTTTTGAGTTTCACATTTCTCTACCTCCCTCCCTTCCCTCCCCCCTCTCCACAGTAGCAAGTCATATATAAACAATCAGGTATAACATATTTCCATATTACTCATATGGGTGGGGGGAAATGAGAAAAAATAAAACAAACTTTAAAAAGTAAACATAGTGCTTGGTCTACATTCAAACTCCATAGTTTTTCCTCTGCATGTAGATAACATTTTCCATCACAAGTCTTAAGAATTGTCCTTGATCACTGAACTATCAAGAGGAGATCAGTCTATTATCACATAATGTTACTGTTAATGGGTACATCATTCTTTTGGTTCTGCTCACTTCATTCAGCATCCATTCATGCAAGTCTTTCCAGCAAATGTTTGACAAAGTTGAAGTAAATGGAATTTTAAAAATCAAATCATATTTTGAAGATATTAAGGTAATTGTTAGACTACTAGTGGTGGGTAGGGCTGGGGGGCTCTCAGGAAAAATGGACATGTAGCATAAACACATTTATTATTTGGGACAGATGACAATGAGGAGTTCAAATACCAGCATATCTTGATTCTCAGCAGCATAGTCAAATTATCTGACACTTCAACCCTTCCCCTCCCTCTCCCTCCTTCTCTCTTTTTCTCCCTTTGCCTCCCTTCCTCTTCTTCTCCCTCCAAATGGATCTTTTGGGGCAATATGTCTCACTGGTTCTCGAGTTCTCAGTTGTCATATCTATCAAAGTACTAAATTTTTTATGTGACTTATTTATTTCTCCTGAGAATCCCAGCCAAGCTCCACAACTGATCACTGATTAATTTGGAGGCTTGTATAATTATTACCATTTGTGGGTTTGTTTGTTTCCTTAACCTAAGTCTTTTTGATTCCAAGACTGACTTTCCATAAACTGCACCAAACTACATCTAATTAAATTTTTATTTATGTTTTATTAATATATTTGATTTTATATTCCAACCACTTTCCAATAATCTTCACCATTAACACATACAAGGGCCCCTCTCTTGTCAAAACAAACAAAAAACTCCATACATTTTTATTTTCTATAGTTTTAGCAAACATTGAACTTTTATATATACATTTAGATGCCTAGTATCTCTGTTATATTCCTTTGGTAGTTTTCTCTATTTTTTGTCTGTATCATATGGTTTTAATGATAATACAGTATCAGGTTTTAAAATTGTGGTAGTCTGTTTAGGTAAATTCTTATTTATAATTGCTTTCTTCTCACTGGATTAATAAAATTCTCTTCAACATAGAGACTGTGTAGAATGTTGAAATCATTTCATATTGACTTGTGAAAGCCAATTTTTGAATTTTTAGAGAATTTAAATCACAGAAATTGGCAAAGCCACAAATCAGGGCTTGATTTATTTTTTTGTTGATAGTCTAGATTTAAGAAAGTGATGGAGAAAATATTGATAGTGAAGGTTAAACTTTTAAAAATGTCTTGCAAATCTCTTCCCCTCCCCTCCCCTCCCCTCCGAGAGCCACTTGTTAAACATTTTTTAACCAATGTACAGAGGATAGCCCAAACTAAAAGGTATACTGACATTGACAGAGAAGAGGAAAAAGAAAAGGGAAATAGCATTGTTTAAATTGCTACAATGTGAATTCCAAAAGCTTTATTTGCCAATCAGATGTAAATGTTAGTGGTTTTATGCACTTGTTTCTAATGCTCTGTCATATTTTTCTAGGCTTATTCACATAGGTAGTCTCTGAAATTGGAGTTTTAATTAATTAAATTTAATTTAAATATCTATTTCATATTTCATTCATTTGACTATTTCATATTTTTGTAGATAATCCTCTCTTACAAATTTTAAGTTTTTCACCTTTTTTTTTATAATTTGATTTTTCCTCCCTGTTCTTTTTAATCATCTTCTAAGGTATTATCAATTTTTTCAGGTTTTTTAGAGAATTGGTTTTTAGTTTTAAAAAAATCAACTCTAAAATCCCCCCCAATTGATCTATTTCTCCAATAATTTTCTGTTTCCTATAGTATTTAAAAGGATTTTTTAAGTTTAATTGGAATTTAACAAACAACAAATAAAAACGAGCATTTCCATATCTATACTCAATTAGAAAAAAGAGAACTGAACATGAAATTATAAGTCTCTCCTGAGTAGGGATTACTTTTCTTCTTAAGTATACATAATAAATTTAATCTATAGCTTTCAAAGATGGTTTACTAGTTTGCACTTTTTTCAGAGAGTTCTGCTTTCTTTTCTCTATATTTAAAAAATACCTCAGTGACCCTCTTTTCTTTCTTTCTTTTTTGCTATCTGCCCTGTTCCTAGCTTTCTTTAACCTACCAACTTCTCCCATTGGAAAAATAAAAATAAGGACATAGTAACAAATCTGTATAGTCAAGTCAAGACAAATTCCCTCATTGGCTGTGTTCAAAACTATATCATATTTTACATCTTGTATTTATCTCCTCTCTGTCAAGAATGGAATAAAACAGGCATTTCCATAACATGGTATAATTAAAAAAAAGATGATTTCACATGAAACTAAAATTCTATTATCTGAATTTGTTATTCATCTTGAACATATAATAAATTTATCATGTAAATGTCTATTTTTACCTTTTTTTCTTTCCTCCTTCCCTGCCCCTCCCTATCAAAGAATGGCTACTATTAGACAAAACTAGGTAAAGGGACTTTCAGAAGGGTGATCAAGATCACAGTTCTTTCAAAATTGGTTTGTTATTGCTGTTATTTGTTTTTGTTTGTTTCAATGCTGTTATTGTAAAAATTATTTGCCTGGTTCTGGTAATTTCATTCTGTCTCAATTCATGTAGATTTTATTAGATTTCTCTGAAATCATTCATTCCCTCCATCATTTTTTACATCACAACACTATTTCATTAAGTTTCATACATCACAATTCATACATCACAAATCCGCTTGATGGACAACCCCTTAGTTTCTAGCTCTTTGCCACTACAAAATGTTCTGCTGTAAGTGTTTTTGTACATATGGTCCTTTTCCTCTTTCTGTGATTTTTGAGAGGGCATATAACCTAGGAGTGGATCAACAGATATACCTAGTTTAATAACTATTTTGTGGCATAGTGCCATATATGACTGGACCAGTATGACTGGTCCAATTCACTGTTCTACCAACAATGCATTGATTTTTCCTGTTTTCTCACAGTCTCTTCCTTTTTTGGTCATCTTTGCTAATCTGAGACGTAGTAGATAGAACCTCAGTGTTGCATATGGGGCAGCTAGGTGGCGCAGTGGATAGAGCAGCAACCCTGGAGTCAGGAGGATCTGAGTTCAAATCCAGCCTCAGACACTTAATAATTACCTAGCTGTGTGGCCTTGGGCAAGCCACTTACCCCATTGCCTTGCAAAAAAACCTAAAAGAATATTACGATAGCTTGAATTTTTTCTCTTGAGAATTATAGGTTCATATTCTTTGACCATTTTTATATATACATTTGATGAATATATATATATATATATATATATATATATATATATGCCTCCCAAATACTGAGCTAGCTCTGGCAATGCGAGTGTCAACCTCATTGTCAGTGTGTACCTCCTTGGAAAGGACATATATATATATTTTATATATATATATATATATATATATATATATAATATATATAAATGAAGTCTTTATCAAAGCATCATACTGTAAAATATTTTCCCATTTACTTTCTAATTTTAACCTTGAGTTTTGTCTGTACAGAATATTTTAATTAAAATTGTCCATGTAAATCTGTAACCCTTTCTATTCCTTTTTTAATTATGAATTCCCCCATTCATTACTTTAAAAAATAATTTCTTTCTTTCTCTTTATTTTGTCATCCATCCTTTATGTCTAAAGATGTGTACATTTGGAACTTATGTTGGTGTATGGTGTGAGATATTTTTCCAGATTGCTTTCCAGTTTTCCCAACTGTTTTGCCATAGTAACTTAGGTTTATTAATTAATTAATTAACTTAGGTTTATTAAACACTATGCTCTGTTTGCATTTGCTTCTGTATATTTTGTGTGTATTTTGGAGCCAATCAGGGTTAAATGACTTGCTCAGGGTCACACCAGATAGTAAGTGTCTTAGATTCTTCTGTCTAATAATGATATAGAAGAAGGATTAAACCTGTTAATGAAAATTACATGTGGAGATGTAGACATGTTACTAACTCTAATGAGAAGGGAGAAAGAATGCAAATAGACCTAGGGGCTAAGCATATGTGTTGAAAAGAAAAAAACAATTCAGGAGAACAAATTTCTGATAGCTAATTATGGCTAGACACTTAAAATTTTTCCAAATTCATCATTTATTCAGGTGGCAATCCTAAATATTAGGTCTCATTTTTCTTTTCCTGAATCTTTTCTCTATTACTACTGATCAGTATGAATCATATGATATGTAATGCAGTTACAAAATAGCACAATGTAGAAGTAGCAGAAAAATGTATATTAAATAGTCAATATTCCCAACAATTGTGAACCAAGCCAGATGTTATTTTAACTCTCAGGGTAATAAAGGTCCAAATCCAGCCCAGTTGCAGACCTGCACTGTTATGTCATGACAACAAGGAATGGTGAGATAACAATATGCTGGTCAGCCAGGTACAGAAGTTTCTCACAGTGAGTTCTCATGATTCCATAATGTCACTTCCAAGAATAAAGAAGTGAAGTCATCTAGAGCTGTGAAAGTGAAGTGAGAGTTGGAAGTCCAACAATGCTAATGATGATTTTTTTTTTGCAAGGCAATGGGGTTAAGTGGCTTGCCCAAGGCCACAGAGCTAGGTAATTATTAAGTATATGAGGCCAGATTTGAACCCAGGTACTCCTGACTCCAGGGCTGGTGCTTTTTCCACTGCGCCACCTAGCTGCCCTGTTAATGATGATTTTCAACAGAAATGAAAGGTAAAATATCAACATCTGAAAATGCTTAGAGATGTGGTATAACACTATAATCAGAGGAGGAATTGCTTGACTCAGTAAAAATTTTTTATATCATCAACTTTGGTTATTTATTTTTCCTTTAACTTCACTGTCCTTGCATCTTTGATATCTTAGGATTTGCATCAGAAATATGTTTACTCTGAATAAGATAGAATTATGAGTTCCTGGGCAAATCACTGTTCTGGCTACATTTACCTTATTAATAAGAAATAGAATATGTAAAAGGTGAAAGAGGATAGTGTTATATATATATATATATATATATATATATATATATATATATATACATATATATATATGTATTAAGAAGGTACACTTATGTGAGGAAATGCATAAAAATGAGTATAATACCTGAGTGGAGAAGATTTGGGTGAAAGTTAAAGGAGGAAGGAACAAAAATTAATATATCTTGGTAGTACCTATAGACAACAGACCTACAGCATACAAAGAAGTAATAGAAGGAGAATCTGGATACAAACCATGCTGGGAAAAATGATATATTAGTGATAGGGGACTTAAATTACCAATATATTTGATGAAGTTTTCTTTCAGATACAAGCAAAACAGTTAACTTTCTGTTTCATATTATTGTACATCGATTTCATGGCCACATGCTTGCCTGGGTTCTGGATACTGGATAATACTCTCAAGTTTTTCCAGTCACTAATGGAGTGAAACAAGGATGTTGCTTGCTCCCAGGCTTTTTAGCATGATGTTTTCAGCCATGATATCAAAAACCTTCACTGAGGTACTGCACTGCCGGTAAATTCTTCATCTTAAAAAGTTGAAACCAAGTCTAAAGTAGAGGGAGTGTTGGTGCATGATCTTTCATTTGCCCTCAGTGTGCACTCAATGCAGCCTCTGAAGCTGAGATACAACAAAGTATGGATCGATTCTCTGCTGCTTGTGATAATTTTGTTTTAACAGTTAACACCAAGTAAATCCATGTGCTCCATCAGCCAGCGCCACACCATCGATATGTGAAACCATTGATTACAGCAGAAGTTTTGGGTACTGTGGACAAGTTCACTTACCTTGGCAATGTCCTTTTCAAGGAGGCACACATTGACAATGAGGTTGACACTCGCATTGCCAGAGCTAGCTCAGTATTTGGGAGGCTCCTAAAGAAAGTGTAGGAGAGAAGAGGTATCAGGCTAACTACCAAATTGAAGGTCTACAGAGCCTTTGTGTTGATCTCATTGCTATATGCCTTTGAAACCTGGACAGTCTACCAGCCTCATGCCTGAAAACTGAATCACTTCTATTTAAATTGTCCTAGGAAGATTCTGAAGATCACCTGGCAGAAGACACCAGACCCGAGGCCCTTTCTCAAGTTAAATTACCAAGAATTCAAATGTTACTACAGAAAGCACAACTTTGATGGGCTGGCCACACTGTTAGAATGCCAGTCAGAGGACAAGAACAACAGATTCTCCTGACTTCTATCCCAGCAGCAACTAGTTGCCCCAAATGTGTACTTAATATATTCAACGGATCAACTTTTCTTATTTTTCAGCCAGTGCAAAATTGTTTTGATAATTACTTATACTTGGTATAATTTGAGATCTGGAACTACTAGGCTTCCATATTTCCCATTTCCCCCTCAGTATTTCCCTTGACATTTGTAACCTTTTGTTCCTCCAGAGGAATTTCATTATTATTTTTTCTAACTCTATAAAATAATTTCTCATTAGTTTGATTGGTGCAGCGCTAAATAAGCAAATTAACTTAGTATTGTAGATTTTATAAGATTAACACACTTTATTGATGAGCAATTAACAATTTCTCCATTTATTTTGATTTATAT
Source organism: Macrotis lagotis (assembly GCF_037893015.1). NCBI lineage: Eukaryota > Metazoa > Chordata > Mammalia > Peramelemorphia > Peramelidae > Macrotis > Macrotis lagotis. The sequence goes on from NC_133660.1 coordinate 160,985,068, forward strand.
TTCCGTAAAGAATGATTTATAGTTGCCATTTATATAGTTCCCCTGTGGGTTGGTAGATGGATTCCCAAGCATTTTTATACATCTGTAGTTATTTTGAATGGAATTTCTGTCTCTACTTTTTTCTAATGGGTTTTGTTGGTAGCAGACAAGAATGCAGATGTTTTATGATTTGATATCTTAAAAATTTACTGGATTATTGTGTTGCCATTAATTTTTGATTGATGTCAAGGCATTCTACAAAGACACTGGCAAAAATCAAGAATTTTGTTTCTGCTTTGCTTGTGATTTCCTACTGTTTTATGATTTTTTGCATTTTCTTATTTAATAAGGGCAGCTAGATGGTACAGTGAATAGAGAGCACTGGTTTTGGAGACAGGAGGACCAGAATTCAAATCCAGCCTCAGACACATGCCACTTACCATTGGGACCTTAAGCAAGTCACTTAACTCTGATTGCCTCATATTCAAGGCTGTCTTCAATCATCCTGATTCACATCTGACCACTGGACCCAGGTGGCTCTGGAGGAGAAAGTGAGGCTGATGACTTAGCACAGCATCCCTCACTCAAATCCAGTTCATATGCTTGTCATGGCATCATCTCCCTAATGTTGTGATCTTCGAAAATGAAGGACAAACATAGTAATCTATTTATTTTTTTTAGGGCAGCTAGGTGGCACAATGGATAGAATACAGGACCTGGAGTCAGAAAGACATATTTTTGTGAGCTCAAATCTAGTCTCAGACACTTTCTACCTGTGTGACCCTGAGCAAGTCATTTTTTGCCTCAGTTCCTCTTCTGTTTACCCCAGTTCTTCATCTGTAAAATGAGCTAGAGAATGAAATGGCAAACTGCTCAACTATCATTGTCAAGAAAACCTCAAATGGGGCCTCAAAGAGCCAGATAAGAGTGAACACAGTTATAGAGTTTTTGTGGAAATGTATGTTCTATAATTTTCCATATTTTTCTCTTTTGGGCTCATTTCAGATTTAAAATTGCATAGTCAACTAATTAATCTCTTTTTTTGTTTTGTCCATGTTTGCTCTCAGAAATATAATTTTTTCTTTTAGCTGAATTCTAAGGATTTTTATGGTTTGTATATCTATATCTATTCATCGATTATCTATTTATCATTATATAAATTTATATACTCACAGTAGATAAGTTTTGCTTTTATAGTTTTTAAATACTTTTATTATTTTTTGAGCCACTCGTAAAAATAAGTTTCAGCAACAACTGGGAGTTGCTTGTTGAGAAGTGAGCTCCATTAACACAATAGTATGGCCAGCATAAAATTTAACAGTGTCTGTTCTCCGTGGGACACTCCGTCCATGCTGATGACAGAACATGAGAAGTTTACTCAGATTCTTTGGGAGTGCAGCTGTTTCACACTCACTAATGTCCTGTTTCTCAGAGGCAGGACTGCTGCTTTCTAGAGTAATCAAACTGAGCCCAGGACTATCTCCTAGCCAGATTCTTACTTGCCTGAACACAGCTCATTTGACTCAGATTATTCCATTTTATCTCACTATTTCTGGCATTTTAGTTTGTGTGGCTAATCCTTCCAAGCCAATTTTTACATGGTACAATTTCATAGTTTCCGGTACAGCAGAAGCCCAGAAACAGTTTGTGAGTTGGCACATGTCCCAGGATTTCTTTCCATTGAAGCACATCCCTGATTGCTCATTCCACAAAAATGGACAAACCCACTCAGGGTCAGAATATCATTGCAAAGTAAAATCGGGGAATTTCCCAAGTGATCAGATGACTAATTTTCAACAATGTAAAGTCATTACTGCTTCCCTTTCTCATTCACAACCCAGAAAATGATTAAAAAATAAAAAATATTGAACATAAGACATTACACAGAGGCAGTTTAGTGTAATAGAGAGAGATTCAGACCCAGAATTAGGAAGACCTGGGTCTAAGTTCTATTCTATAGTATTGGTTTTGTGAACATGGGTAAATAATTTAACCTCTCAGTGCTGTAGGCAATTCTTTAGGACTGTAAGTTACACTATTTAATGTCAGCACTACTCAATTTTTTCTTTTTAAAATATTTTTTCAATTACATGTAAAGATAATTTTTAACATTCAATTAAAAAAATTGGGTTCCAAATTATCTCCCTTCCTTCCTCATCACCATTTCCCTATTTTGGTTAGCAATCTAAAATAGGCAATATATGTTCAATCATGTAAACATATTTTTATATTAGTCATATTGTAAAAGAAAAAAACATGAAAAGAATTATCAAAAAATAAAGTAAAAATAATATGCTTGATCTGTATTTAGATTCCATCAGTTCTTTCTCTGGAGGTGCAAAGTCCTTTCTAATCATGAGTCCTTTGGAATTGTCCAGGCTCATTGTATTGCTGAAAAGAGTTAAAGTTGTTCATAGTTGATTATCACACAATGTTGTTGATACTGTGCACAATGTTCTCCTAGTTTTGCTCATTTCACTTTGCATCAGTTCATATAAGTCCTCTTAGATTTTTCTAAATTCATCCTACTTGTCATTTCTTATAGCAGAGTAGTATTCTAGTCACATTCATATACTAAAACTTGTACAGCCATTCCCCCACTGATGGGCATTCCCTCGATTTCCAATTCTCCTCCCCCCCAAAAAAAGAACTGCTATAAATATTTTTAGTACTACTCACTTTCACAATCATTTTCTGCTGTTTCTTGAGGGCAAAGCCTGGTTTGGGCCTCTTTTTTGTATTCCTATCATTTATCACAGTGCACCATAGTACATAGTAAATGTTTAATAAATGTTTATTGATTGATGGGGCTTTGTGTATGTCTTATCTGTCCTAATAACCTAAATTCCTTGAAAGCTGACTCCATGACTTCAAACTTCTTGTATTTTAATGTATTATAGTTTATAGAATATTATATGTAAGGCAATGGTTTTGAAAAGTTGTGCCTTGAGGTTTTATCTAGGTGTCCTACAAATTACATGGAATTTATACTTATAAACCATTCACATTAGAGTATCTTCTGACTTACAACTCTTCATTGAACTCAAATATTCCTGATGGCAAAGAATAATTCTATGCCGTCAGCAATGTTTAAGAACAACTGAAGGGGGCAGCTAGGTGACACAATGGACAGAGCACAGCCCTGGAGTCAGGAGGACCTGAGTTCAAATGTGGCCTCAGACACTTAATAATTACCTATCTGTGTGATCTTGGGCAAGTAACTTAACCCCATTGCCTTGCAAAAGCCAAAAGAAAGAAAGAAAGAAAGAAAGAAAGAAAGAAAGAAAGAAAGAAAGAAAGAAAGAAAGAAAGAAAGAAAGAAAGAAAGAAAGAAAGAAAGAAAGAAAAAAGAACAACTGAGGACTACAATGAGTTTGGTTGCTTGGATAAAAGTGGGGATGATTAGGATAATTGCTTCCAGTTCTACCTACCCCCTTTTAGTCTTGTTCTTAAATTGAGTTGCATGGGGACAAGGGGCATTTCAGTGATTGAATGAGAGGATTCTTTTCTTTTTTTAAAGTTTTAGTTATTTTGAACTTAGATAAAACAAGCATTTCTGTAACATAGTAAAATAGGGGAAAATGATTGTACTTGAAACTGAAAATCTATTATGTACAACTTGCTATTCCTTTTAAGTATATAACAAAACTATCATGTAATTTATGAAATGTTTGAGGGGACGTGGAAAAATTGAGACACTAATTCACTGTTAGTGGAACTGATCCAACCATTTTAGAGAGCAATCTGGAATTATCCTAAAAGAATTATGAAGGTGTATTCTGCCCTTTGACCCAGCAATACCATTATAGTAAGTCTATTTTCCCAGAGGATTCCTTTCACATTTCATAATGCTTTTTGGGTGCCAGGCAAATCAAATCACCAATTTGATTTGGAGTATCCCAGATCAACCAAATAAAGCTAATTACTATACTTATAAATTATTAAACTTTTACCTCTTTTATTTAGGTATCAACAACATTCCTTACAAGTGATCATTTAGTCATGGCATCAGTTTTCTAATGTCACGATCTCCTTTGAGAATGAAGAACAAACATCATTAACATTCTAGAATTTTTCCAGAAATTAACTTCAAGAGCAGAGACCTATAATTTTCCATCTTTTCTCTTTCCTTAAAAAATCAGAACATACACCATTTCCCAGTCTTCTATGCCTTTCTTATTCTCCATGAATTTTTAAAATTAGAAATAGTTCTACAAACACACCCATTAATTAATTCAGTAGCCTAGATCAGAACCAAGTGACTTGAATCCATCAAGTGCCCAATTTCCTCCTTCCATGCATTTCTCTGATGAGAAAGTCTGACCCAAGGAGAGTAGAAAGATTATACTTAACAGGTAGAAAGAATGCATCAGTCTATTAGCCCTTACAGTGTGTTCATTTCACCATAAGGACCAAGGTGTTTCCCTGGAGAACAAAACCCCTGGAATCTGGTTGTACCAGTGGAAACCAAATGTAATCAGAGCTCCAGCCAGGACAGCCACAGAAACCATCAACCGCAGGCCTGAAGCTGTGAGGGGCATTGTCCAGTCTAAAAGGAATCAGTCAGAGCCTGCTGGTCAGATGCCACAACTTATATATTTTGCTTACATAGTAAGGAAGTTAAGATAAATTTCAGGGTTGAATATTATATATTAGCCATGATGACAATTATTTGCTTTTCTGTGGAAAGGATTATGTCCTAGCTAATCTAATCAGCCAGCTCAAGTTTTCTATGTGCAGAAAGCTGTGAGTTATTTTGTCACAATTGAAGGAGTCAGGACAAATGATCAATGGGACAGAAAGACAGCATCCATTGACAATAGTTCTTCTCATTGCTGTTCACTTCCTATTCACTCACTTCTCTCCCACTTAAAACTTGATCCTGGAAGCCTTGCAACATGATTTTTGTTCCCACCTCTTTACTGAAAATGAAAATGCACTTTAAGATAACTGACTTTTTTTGTTTTACTTTTTGCAAGGCAGTGGGGTCAAGTGATTTACCCAAGATTACACAGCTAGGTAATTATTAAGTTTCTGAGACTGGAGTTTAACTCAGGTCCTCCTGGCTCCAGGCCGGTACGCTGTGCCACCTAGCTACCCCAATAACTGAATTTTTAATTGCAAAGGGTCTTTTCTCAATCTTTTGACATCTTAATCTTTATGGAGCACTTGACACTGTTTGACCACCCCATTTTTCTAGACACTCTTCCCCACTTGACTTCTATCACATCATTTGCTTCTGAGTCTCTTCTTGTCTAACTGACTGTACCTTTTCAGTTTTTGTTACTGGTTCCTCATTTTCCTAATTTCCAAATATGGGTGTTTCTCCCTTCCAATTCCTTAAAGTTCTTGTCTTTGGTGGTCTTCTGTCTACATATCTGTACTTGGTTGTTTGAATGTTTTCTCCCTTGTAAGATCCTCGAGGGCAGGTATTATGCTGGCTTTTATTTGCATCCCCAGCACAGAAAATGTCTAATAAATTGCTTGTTGACTCTCTATCAGAGATCTCATCAACATTTTGATCTTCAATGATCATATTTACATAGATAATGATTCCCAGATCTTTGTCCTGAGCTTTAGCTCTGTTTGTCTAACTCCCTGTGGTCATCTCTCCCCAGATGTTTCCTTCAGCAAGTAAAATTCACCATGTTCAAAACTGAATTGAATTCATTTTCCTTTAAGTCTGCTCTTCTTACCAACAATCCTGACTCTGAGTATTTTCATTGACTGTCTACCAAAAAGGAAAATTCTCCCTCTTCATCTTTGCCTCTAGGTTTCCCTGGTTTTCTTCAAGTCCCAACTAAAATACCATCTACTATAAGAAAGTCTATTCCCATTTATCTTAATTCTAGTACCTTCCCTTGGTTGATTATTTTCAATTTATTAGCTTATTTGTATATGGTTATTTTCATGTCTTTACTGTTATATGGTCAGCTCTTTGAGGGCATTTTTTGGTTTCATTATTTACAGATAGTAAGCTCTTAATAATTGTTTACAGCAAGAAGCTAGGTGGCTAGATGGATAGAAAGTTGGGCCTGGAGTCAGGAAAACCTAAGTTCAAATATGGCTTCAGGCTGTGTGACCTTGGGCAAGTCACTTAACCTGTTTTCTTTAATCCACTGGAGAGGGCAGTGGGAAACCACTTCAGTATCTTTGCCAAGAAAACCCCATGGATTGTATGGGTCTTCAGGGTCACAAAGAATTGGTCATGACTAAATGACTGAATAGCAACAAAAATGTTTATTGAATGACTGGTATCAGTTAATGGATGGCATTATTCTCTTCTCAGACATTGGGGTTCAAAAACTTGAAATCACCTCCAATTCTTTTCTCTCCTTTCACTTCCTACATACAATTAATCACCACATTTCCACAACATTACTCTCACTTCTACCTCCCTTTTTATTCATGCTATCAGACTTGCTCAGGCCTTTCTCACTTCTTATTTTGTTTTTTGCAAGGCAAGGGGGTTAAGTGACTTGCTCAAGGTCACACAGCTAAGTATGAAGTGAATGAGGTCAAATTTGAATTCAGGTTCACCTGACTCCAGGACCCATGCTCTATCCACTGGGCCACCTAGTTGCCCCCTTTTTATTATTTCTTGTCAAACCATAGCAATAGCCTCCTCACTGGTTTCCCTGTTACCATTTTCTTTATTTCTCCAATGTAGGATAATAGATTGAGAGCTGAAAGAGACCTTAGAGGTAATTATTTCTCCCTCCTCATTCCTTACCTCCATTTTACAGATGAGGAAACTGAGGGATGGTGATGTTCAATATCTTGCTCAGAGTTCCACAATAGGTATCTGAACAAGATGTGAATACAGGTTTTCTTGATTCCCAGTCCATCATTCCATTCTTCCTCACAATTTAGTCTTCACAACATTCATTGGAGTAATCTTTCTAGAGCACATCTCTGACCCTGTCATTTTTCTTACTCAAAAAATTTCAGTGATTCCCTATTCCCTGTTGAATAAAATACAAATTTCTCAGTTTGGCACAGAAGAATCCCACCACCTGGTTCCGGCAGACCTTTCTTGACATAAATCACATTATTCCCCTACATGTAGTCTATGTTCTGGCCATATGGGATAAGCTGCTTCTAGATATTTGCCTAGAGATATTTTCCATTTCTGGACAGTCGTGGTCCTGATGACTCTTTCTGGGTCATTCTCTTGGCTGTTCCTGTGTCAGGGGTTAAGAGGCCCTTCTGTTGGGCTTTGTGTAAATTCTACAAAGTAGAGGCCAGGAGATCAAGGCTGAAGGCTGTCAAGATATTAGGAGACACCCCTTTTTTCAGAGCAAATAAACAGCCCTGAACTTGGCTTAACAACAGTCCTTTGCGTTCATTCTCTGGAGGATCTCACCCTCTGGCAAAATCATATAATTATCATATTGCTTTGAACAGCACCAGGTGTTCTCTGAGGATGAGCTTGGACAAATGCCCATATTCTAATCATGAAGTCCTGCCATGAATCAAATTTGTCATGTTGTTGCTGTTAACCTATCATGGTCAGGGCTACAGTTGCATAGCCATTGGTATAAGTACTGAGATCTTCCCACTCTGCTTCAGGTCCCTCTACTAGGGGCCAGGGTCCTGGCCCTGGCACAAGTGTCTAATCTCCCTTACTTGCAAGCTGTTTCCCTCACTTTGAACTGAAACTTCTGTGTGATTCCTGACTGTCCTGTCTCTAGCCTGCTCTAATCAATTCTGGCCATCCACAGGTTAGAGCCAGTTAACAAGACCATCAGAGACCTCAGGATAATGTGTCTGGGACACAAGATGTGGGTTGCTGAAGACAGAGCAAGCTGTAAAATGAGTTTCTGGCAGCCCAAGCAATAGCCTTAGGACTGATTTTTAGATAATTGGTTGATTACACCTATGGTGGTTTTATTTCTATAACTTTTTAAGTGGATAATACTACCCTTAGATTCTATGCTCCAGACCACATATGTGGGAGATAATATTACAAGGCCTTTCTAGTAAGACCCTTAAATGAGGTCTAAGACAAGCTTGCCTTATATTAAATTTCATGCTGTAACATGGTCACTTTATGAGATTACTGTGCCAGCCCCAGTTGTGACATAGCTATAACAATCTACTTTCCTAGATCATTTTTTATTTCAAACATATAGTTATGCAGGTTTACTTTAGTTGCAAGACCTTTAAGACAGTGAACACAGAGTTATAGATGAACGTAATAGATTTCAAGGCAGACAACTAAGGTTCAAATCCCAGTTCTGATAATTACTAGCTATATAACCTTGGGCAAGTTTCTTAACTTGAGAGCCAGTTTTCTTCCCTATAAAATATAGATAATAACCCCTTGTAGGGTTGTTATGAGGACAGAATGGAATGTCTGAAGTTGACTTATAACTGTAAAGCATTATGTAAATAAGTTATTAACATCATTATTTTGGGAGCTGTGATCACAAAGCCAGATTCAAGCTGATGTCATAGCCACAAAGTGGCAGCAGCTGCTGCCCTGTGGACCACTGACACTTCTCATCCAATCATGAGAAGTAGGTCAGTAAGATCTCTGCTTGCATCTGTCACCCCTTGTTATGTGATTAGAATTATTTTCTAGCGACCACCAATTAGCGATCAAAAACCTAGTCTTTTGTTGTTTTGAAAAATTGTTCTTAAAGGAATGTGTAATCATGAAAAAAAGTGCAGTAAATCTAAACATTCCTCTTTAAAGGAGCAGCCTAAGAAAATAAATAGGTCAGGAAGACTTCTGCTTACCTTTGTCATCCCTATTATCTAAGTAGAATTATGTTCTAATGACCACCAACTAATGATCAAGAATCTAGTCTTCTATTTCTTTGAAAAATGTGATTTTAAAGGAATGTGTCTTCATTGAAATAGCTATATAAATTTAAGTTATGCTCCATCAAAAGACCGGCTATAGAAAAGAAGCCAATAATAAGTTTGTTAAATAACAGTACATCCAAACTGCTAAACCCCTATTCATCAAGGCTAGGAAATGGCTCTAGGTACCCTGGATAACCCAACTTTTCATGTGATTAAAATAGTTTCTAGCTGAAAATTAAACCCTTTTGGGAAGGGCTGTAAACATGTCCCCTGCCAAATACTAAGGAAACAGTTTACTAAACCATATTATAGTTTCTTGAAAGGGTTAATTCAGCTCTCAGATTTCCTTCAAGGAGTACAGTAGGATTCTTTTGACTACAGAATGTATCAGAGGATGTGAGGAATAAAGAAATCATCATCCTGATATAAACAATACTTTTTGAAGGTCTGTTACATACAAGGTGCTATACTTTATAGGGAATACATGTACAAGACATGACCTTGCCCTTGGGGAACTTATAGGATACAGAGAAAGGCAAAGAATAATACTGGGTATGTAAGTTTGGGATTTAAACCATTTAACTTTATTTTAATCTTGATATCTGATCTAAGTAAGAAAAAATTTAGATTGAATGTGAAAAAAATGAAGAGGTCTGTTTCAATTGATTGGGGAATCTTGTCATGCCCTCCAAGTCCTGTATGAAAGCATCAAGTTAGCTAGAATGGGAAGCCAGAAATCAGAATGTATAGCTTTCGAGCACTCTGATGAGGGAGAAACTGTCTTGGGGAGGGGTAAGAAGAAGCTTTGACCAATTTTCTAAAGGTCCCAGATTTACCTGGGCTGTTGGTAGTATCTACACCAACAGCTAAGGACAGATAGATATAGATTTACTATATTTAAGCAAAACCTCATTATTTCCACACAAAGGGGAGAAAGGGACTTCCAGTAACCAAGAGCTGTGAATTACCCCTCTGTCATGTGCTCTCTGAGCTTGAACCCACAGTGTAAGGCAATATATTATCATTTTTTGTTTTTGTTTTTTTGAGGGAGGGATGTTCTGTCTCAATTGCTTTTATTCTACTATCTTAGTAAATAGAAAGCCACATGATACTTGATGGCTAACCTATTTAGAGTAGATTTGGTTGAAACAAGTCTGTCCTTTCTTTACCTAATCTTATTTCTTTTGAAACCATTGTCATTATTCTTGTCATACAAGTTTAAAATTTGAGATTCATCTTTAACTCTACATTTCCCTCTGCCATCCAGTAAGTTGCCAAGACTTGATTTTTACCTTCACAGTCTCTCTCATCCATCCCCTTCTCTTCACTCAGATTAACTCCACCCTATTTCAAATTTTCATTAACTCACCTGGGCTAGTAATTGGTCTTCTTGCTCCCATTGTTTTTCCCCAACCCATCCTTCACATTGCTGCCAAAATGAATTTCTTAAAGCATATCTGGCCATGTTACTTCCATTCTCAAAAGCCTTTGCTTCCCTCTTGCCTCTAGTATAAAATACAATCTTTATTTTGGCATTAAAATTCCTTTCCAACTGACCTTTTCGGCTTTCTTTCCCACTAATTCTCTTGTGGAATTACAGAATGTTATAATTGGAAAAAACTTTTTAAAATTAATTTTTTTATGAAATCAATACACAAACATTTCAGTATATAAAGATCAGAAAATAGGAGTAGTCTTAAAGGCATATATTAAATTTAACATGACATAAACAAAACTGCCCAGCTTGTCTGTGTGCCCTTCTGAACTTTCTTTCTATTGCTCCTTTATGCATTTTTTAAAAAGTTGACTTTTTTTTCCTGTTTTTGGAATTACTTTCAATATCAACCAATTCCTACCATTCTTAAAGTTCTCTCTTGTCACAAATAAGCATAGTGAAAAGCCAAATTAGACCCAGACACTTTAACTCAGTCTGAAAATTTATGTCTCGTTCTGAATATCTGGAAGGAATTTTTAGAGATCATGTAGTTCAACCTTTTTATTAATTTCCATAGCATCCACTATGAGCTCACATCTCCACCTGTACTCAGACTGATCAGATTGGTCCCCAGAGGGATGATTGTTACCTAAGCCTAGGGGTACTTTTATTTATAACACTGTAGTCAGAGTACTCATTATTGTGCTTCCCAGGAACAAACAGTGAATAGCTAAATAATGTTTTAGAAAAATATTTACTCAAGTGGCAGAGGAATAACTGGAGTGACAAAGTACTCCCTTCCCAAATTGGGATGCATTTCCAAAAATATCACATTTTCCATGGTGGGGGTGAGAATGGAAACAGATTTAAAGCACAATAGTCAGGGGCAAAATGTGTAGGAAATGCTAAGACAATGAAGAACTGCAGAACCTTGATGTCCTTTCTCTGAAGAGTCCTTGTGATGTTCACTGCAATATTTGGCACTAGTAATGGACAAGTCATTTTGCACTTGCTCCTCTAAGAACATAGCATCTTCTATTAGGCCAGACTGGGCAAGTTTCTTGGCTTCTGATACAGTTTCTCATAGAATATAGTTTCTCTGCTAGATGAGTCAATCTGCTAGATTCTCTTGGCTTCCTTTTTGAACAGTTGCATCTGGAGTATCATGTTAAAAAAGAGTTGCTTCTGGGTTTGGTTCTCCCTCCTTATCTGAAGAGATAGATATCTCCTCCTATGGCTAGGATGAATTTATTATTTAAATGAATACCCTCTCTAGCATGGATGAGTATCCAATTCTATTCTTAATTAGAATTATCATCTCCTGCAACAAGTGGTGACTGGGAAGGAGGTGTTTTTTTCTTTTTCTTCAGAATCGTTACCAGTTCATCAGGTAACTGATGAACTAATAAGTGATTCTGGTTCACTATCTGGTAGGGCTCTGATCATTCTCTAGAACTGATTTTTAAAATGGCAAATTGCCTTCTCTCTCCATAACTTGGTAGGGTATGTTTTTTTTTTTTATAAATTATTGCTCTTTTGTATGTTTTCTCCATTCCAAGATTTCTCAGTAGAACTCTGCTACCATTATAGATCTATTGACAACATTTTGGAGCATTAGATGCCACTGAGATTTATGCTCAGATTTCAAGGTCCACAACTTCATGTGAAATCAGCATGTGATATTTCTTGTACATACATACATACAGTGCTACCTGGGAATGATGTCTAGGTTTTCCTCAAGATTTCTTCATATTTGAGAAAGAGAAATATTTTATTATTAACTTATGCTTTGTGGTAAAAGAAAACAGAAAATAAAGAGCCTCAAAACTAGGATGTATCTTGGTTAAGAGGTAATTTGAAGGAGGTTTATATGTAGCTATGACCCTCAAACAAGACTGTTTGGAGAGTCATTTGTGCATAGTGGGTGAAATGGAAATGGTCAGTCACTATTAGAATATGCCTCATGTTCTTACTTTCTCTTTCTAGAGACAAAAATGTAGTGCTTACAAGACTAATGCTTTGAGCAGTTTCCTTTGGACACATTAAGCCCAACTCAAACTTTTTTGTTTTTTTAAAATGCAAATCCACCACTTTGGGGGGGGGCAGTAGAATCTATTTTTTTTTTTAGATTTTTGCAAGGCAATGGGGTTAAGTGGCTTGCTCAAGGCCACACAGCTAGATAATTATTAAGTGTCTGAGGTCAGATTTGAACCCAAGTACTCCTGACTCCAGGGCTGGTGCTGTATCCACTGTGCCACCTAGTCGCCCCTAGTAGAATCTATTTCTCACTAGTTCAAGGATTTTTCTCTTTATTCAAATGTCCAAGAACATCATGTTATGCTTCCTGGTCATACCATAGAAAGCATGAGACAATGCCAACTGCTTCCTTGTATCTTGAATGGTCAGTGTTATTCTAGTGTAAGGATCCATTGAGCAGTTCCAACTTCTACCATTGTATTAACAGTAAAATCCCTTCCAGGGAGCCACTTCTGAGTTCCTGGAGCTCTGCTCCTCACTTCTTTTTGCTTGTATTTCTTCTCATATTCCTTTATCAGTCATCAGTTCTTCCCACTAATCATTCAAGGACATCTGAAACAAAGAGATTTGGTTTGGTGAGATAAAAATCACATATTGTGATGGTATATATCTTTGAGGGAAAGTCCAAAGACCTCAGTTATGTTTCCTTTTGATTGTATCACAAACAACCTTCACCAAAGGCTGACATATATGTGTCAGTTCCTGTAGGTATAATTTTATTCCCCCCCAATACATGTAAAAACAATTTTCAACATTCTTTTAAAATTTTTTGAGTTCCAAATTTCCTCCCTCCCTTTCTCCTCCCCCCATCCCTGAAATGGCAAGCAATCTACTATAGGTTATACATATGTAATCATGTAAAAATATTTCCATATTAGTCATTTTATGGAAAAAAACTCAAGTGAAGAAAGAGCAAAAAAGTTTCAAGAATCTTTTGTTTTCAGACTTTCCCACTCTAACCATTCTCTTCTAATTCAATTTTAAGATCTTACTCTTGGAAAAGCTTTGTAGTTCGTGCAGTCAAAATTCTTCCTTTTCATTTTATAAAATAGGACACTCAAGAATCAGAAAACTGCCCAAGATCACAGAAACAGGAAATGGCAAAACTGAGATTCAAAGCCAGATCTTTTAAGTTCTAGTCATTCTGGGTGACACATTTTTAGAGAGATAATGACAAACTGGAGGATAGTTAGTGGAAGGTTACCAGACAATTTGTGTGTGGTAGGGAGGGAGCATTTAAAACTGTGTCATGTGTACAATTGTTAAAGTAACAGAGATGTCTACTTAATGATCAAAAGTTTATAGGAAGATTTTAGAACTTCTCCCCCCTCCCCCAAGTGGAGGGATTTAATTTATTGAATATAGTTATAACTACTGCTGCCCAGAATGGTGAAATACTTAAAATCAATAAAAATACAATAGAACAGAGATAGTGTTAATACTTTTAATGTAAATATGTGTTTTTCTAAGTCAATTTATGGAGGGAGGGATCTTTATGTTCAGTTTGCAGCCTTGGTTTCTATTTGGGTTTGACATTATTGTTCTAGAGCAGGGGCAGACAGAACATTTAGCCTCCTAGCCATATGAGTCCCTCTGAAATTATTTTGTCAGGCACCACCATAAGCAACCACAGGCAGGACTCCAAATTCAATAAATCTAAGAGCTTTCCAGAGGTGAATTAATTAAATGTTTGACCAAATATGGGGGGTTAATTTTTAAGATTATAATTTTGTATGGCCCACAAATGATATTATAAATATCCAAATGGCCATTGGCAGGAAAAAAGGTTCCCTATTCTAGAGGGTAGAATTAGTACTAATGAGTAGAAATTACAGGGAGATGAATTTTGGCTAAATATTAAAAAATACTTTTTGGCTAGAGTTGTGTGGAGAATGGAAGGATTTACACTAGAGATTCTCATCCCTGGAAATACTCAAGTGGAAGCTGGATGACCAACATGACCTTTTAAAAAAAAATCCTTATTCTTTTTGATCATTCTATAGCATACAGCTCATTTTAACTTGATGTTCTCTTCTCCCTCTGAGAATTTGATTTTGAGAGGAATAAATTATAGGAAAAACATTGAAGAAAGATACCATTTTCCATCTTTGCATGTCTACTGCCTAGTAATAGCAGGTACTTAATAAATGTCTGAATACCTGCTTGGAATACTAAGTTAGATTGGATAGTATAAAAGCATAAGGTTAGATTTCTTAACTGAGGGGGCTTAATGGGTCTGTGAACATAGATGGAAAAAAATTATATCCTTATTTTCACTTACCGCTAACTAAAATTAGCAGTCCTTCAATGATTTAAAAACTTTATTCCCAAGTCAGGAAGACCTGAGTTGAATTCTAATAATCATCACTAACTGCCTCAGTTTCTTCAACTATGAAATAATAATAATATCATGGCCATCGTGAAGATCAAATGAAATAATATTTTAATGTGCTTAGTATAGTAGGGGCTTATTAAATGCTTGATCCCTTCACTTCTGGAGACTTCACCAAATTACCAAATTAATTCATGACTCATAAAAAAGGTTGAAGGCTCATGGCCTGAGGTTTCTTTAACTACCAGATTCTGAAACTAAAATGAGATTTTTGGGTGGAGTACACTAATACCCACTTTCAAGGTAAGGAATCTGCCTCCCCATTTTTCTCTGTCCCTGAATCTCTAAGCAACAGTGTGCAAAGTCTTTAATTCTCTATTCCTATTTCCTCTTCATTTAATGCAATGGTTAGATTCATTAACCATCACCAAAAGAAAGTTAGTAAAGAAAACCTTTGTAGGTACCATCTATCAGTAGGGTGATGTCAGGGAGTACTGAATTATGGGTTGAATGAGGATGTTCCTGCAACCAATCTCTATGGGAATGACATTCATTTATTGCTGACTTGCTTTGTGTAAACTGCAAAAAGATACAGGGCATCTTTTTCAGGGTCTGGAATTAGAGTATTAAAGAAAAGTTAATAGCTGGCAACATTTGTTTCAACTGTGTTTGTTTTGTAACTAAGGCTTACTGTAAGGTCTGTAAAAACTCCACCTTCCCCCATTTCCCCCCCTCCCTGGCTGGTGACAGGTACTTTCATGAATAGGGTCAGGTATATCAGTGGAGCAATTCCAGTATAAATATTTTAAACTCATAGAAGTATAAATGATGCCAGACTAAATTACTCGAATTTCCTGAATTTCTTTTACTGGTGCAAATTACAATATCTATGATCTTGAGCCAGGAAAATCAAGGTAGGGTTCTTTTTCAATCCAGAGCAAAAAGGCAGCTGCCTGGGGGCTTTAATGCATTCTCAATGTCTAAGTCCCCACATTTGACTCTGGGGACCTCTTTAGTGACCTCTGCAGGGTTGCTAAACTGGGGAAGTATATGTCCAAGGATACACTCTTTGCTCTCTTATCCAAAGCTTATGGATAAAAATGAATTTACCAGCTGTACACTGTCATATAGGACTCACCAACTGACTCCTTGCCCAGGCTATTGTCTAAATATAACTTTTTTTAGGGTTGTTTTTTTTTTTTGCAAAGCAAATGGGGTTAAGTGGCTTGCCCAAGGCCACATAGCTAGGTAATTATTAAGTGTCTGAGACTGGATTTGAACCCAGGTACTCCTGACTCCAAGGCCGGTGCTTTATCCACTACACCACCTAGCCGCGCCTAAATATAACTTTTTACCAAATTATTGTAAAAGCATCCTGCTTACTCCAGTTCTCAATTTCACCCCGAAGCCCCACAAAAGAAACTTCATTGATCTGGTCTCTGCCTTCTAGAGACTTTTGACCTAAACCAAAGGAGTTATTGAATTAAATGTATTGATTTAGTATCAAGTGTTTGTATTATAATGAAAGTGTTTTCATGAAGTACACATAAAAAGGTGAGATCATTAAGTGGAATGGCAAATAAAAAAGAAATCATGGGAGTTGATTATGGAGTGAATAGCTATCATACTCCTTTTAGAACAAAGTACTTCCTAGATGGCACAGTGGATAGAACACTGACCTTTGAGTCAGGAGGACATAAGTTTGAATCTAGCCTCAGATACTTGCCTGATTGCCTCACATGCAGGGCCATCTGACCATTGTGCCCAGACGGCTTCAGAGGAGAGAGTGAGGCTGGTGACTTAGCACAGCACCCCCTCACTCAAATCTAATTCATATGCTTGTCAAGGCATCACTTCCCTGAAGTCATGGTCTTCTTCAAGAATGAAAGACAAAAAAAATTTATTATGAGATTAAAATAATTGAGCAAGAGAATTTCCTGAGCTGGGTGAGGAGGGAACCATGAAGATGGTATAGTTTATGAACCAAAAGGTGGAATATAAGGATCATTTCTTACATAGAGGTTATGAACTCAGAGATTAGATTAAAACATTTTTTTTAAAAACATGGACAATGAGCAATTTGTTTTGTTTGACTATGCTTATTTTTGGGGGGGGATTTTTTTTTTTTTGCAAGGCAAATGGGGTTAAATGGCTTGCCCAAGGCCACACAGCTAGGTAATTATTAGGTGACTGAGACTGGATTTGAACCCAGGTACTCCTGACTCCAGGGCCAGTGCTTTATCCACTGCCCCACCTAGCCACCCCCGACTATGCTTATTTTTTACAAGTGTTTTTTCTTTATTTTTTTCCCCTTCTTTTTCCTATTGGGAGATGGGATGGGGAAATAAGAAAAAGAAAAAAGGTGGCCAGAGAATAAGGAATAAAATGAACTGTGACTGGAGCTCTCTGAAGGAAAGCTAAATGAAGTGTTCACCAATCAAGAGAGTAAGAGCTGAAGAATAGAAGTCTCAAAACTGAAAAGGTTAAGACCTAGACTTAGTCAATAGATTGAATATGTCCAATGAAAGAAGCAAAAATATGAAGAACAAAAAAATGACTGAGATTCTTAGTTTGGGGGTTATAGGGTAAGTCATATATTGCTATTGACTGCCATGCTGAAGAAATTGGATACTTGAAGTCATAGATGATAAATAGCTCCATGTTCTGCTCAAGTTTGAGGTGAGCAATTCAATTTAAGATGTCGCATAGTTGGAATAATAAATGCAGCTGAAAAAGATGAGTGAAATTATGTTTTCTCTTTATAGAAGTGAAGTTTGAAATAATGAAAAAAATCCTAGACTGAATGTAAGAGAGATTGAGGTCTGGTCTTGGCCATGCTAATGATTTTGTTGTTTGATGCCTTGGACAAGACAATTCTTTGTTCTAGGATTAAGTTTCCTTATCTGTAAACAAAGGGATTTAGATGAGATAATATCTTAGGTCTATTTCAAATCTAATATTCTGTAGTGAAAGTCTATGGATATAGATGGTTAACCCCATTTGAGAGAATGAGGAAGAAGAGCAGGATGAATCAGCATGGCAGAGGAAGGAACATTGTGGAGCTTTTAAAGGAGATTGGGCAGTAACTGGAACAATAGATTAGGGTAAAAACCCTCATTTTTTTTTCACTACACAAGACTTTAATGTTTTAGATTACTTCTGTGAATGCAGGTATCAACCCTTACTATTATTAGAAGTAACAGGATAAATGAAAACAATGGTAAACTATTGGTTCATGTGTGGGGAAATTGCTTTTTTGTGAAATGTGCAATTTGGAAATTGAAATAAACCCTCATTGTTTATTTTCCACTAATTTGAAATATGAGAGTAAAACAATCTCATCTCTGAATAATCAATAAAAAATATTTGCTGAGTCAAATTTAATTGACTTTGGGGGGGACTATTTGTCCTTAAAAACATATAAACTCTTTTCAATCCCTTCAACAAGCTCCTATTTTTTAATTAGATAATGCCTTAGTAATCTCACTTGAGCATATTATATAGCTAAATTAACATAGTTGAACATAATTAAGATTGAATTTCTTTAAGGATTTTTTTTTTCCCACTTGTAATACCTACTAAAGGGAAGGCTGGTAGATCTTTTGAGTTTGGGAGTTCTGAGCTGAAGGGGGCTAAAGTCAATTCAAACTTCTGGCATCAAAATGGTAAGCCTTTGGAGGGTAGATGGGGACTGTTTAAAAAGGGGCAAATCTGCTTAAGTGGGAAAGAGAATAGGTGATGGGCCTGCCCCAAAGCAACTGTTATACTTGCAGCATGATTAAGTTAGGGAGATCAATGTTGATCCAAAAAAATTCTATCTTTCCAAGTTTCCAGTAATTCATACAATTGATTGAAAAAAGTAAGATTCTACTGTAGGTCCCATAAATATAAGTTCTGTGACTCAAGTCACAGAAAATTTCTCAGACTGAGCTGGACAGGTATTTCTAGAAGGTTCAATCACCCCATGTTGTTTTTCCCCCATCTAATCCATGTTACAATGAATAAGTTGAAGTTCAGGATCGGGAAATTACCCAAAGTCATATAGCTAGGAGTTGGCACAGGATGTCAAGGCCACTCCGCATGGAAGGCTCTGGTCTTTGCTACAGATCTACAATAATGTCTAGGCTAATTCTTACAGTCATGTGACCTTTAGGTATATTACTTGGAGACACAGTTTGCTCCTATGTAAAATGAAGATGATAACACATTATTTACTTCATGGAGATGTCAGAAAAGCACTTTTTAAATTTGAAAGGACTATAGAAATGTGAGAAGTTATTTAAAGACCAAGGTATTGCTATAGCAGGACACACAGAATCAGATTCTGTACTTACTTGGATGCCTATTTTATATAAATGGTGTTGCTTTCATCCTTCCTGATTCGTAGACAAAGACTTTCGATCTATCTAGTGTATTTAAAATGATTCCATTTTTTAAAAAAGGCTGTTTATCCACAAAATAAAGAACATATCTCTTACATAAAATCAAGATACACTTGTATTTTTAGTCTTATTTATTTTTTAATTTACAGATGAACTTGAATGCCTTGGAGTGACTCCACTGGGCTGGCCCAAGGCATTTATCTTCCTGATTCCTTAATTCTTTCTCAAAGAGATTCTCTGTGCCTCAGTGAGATGTATTTACCTCTGTGTGGGAACCAAAACTTAAGACCTATGATATGGATAAATTGAACTTTCTTTAGCCCCATTACATTTTTTTCACCCTCTATCTTTTGGTGTTTATTCAAAACGTTTCTCAAGAAAACTGGTCTGACAGAAACTCTTAAAGCAGGAAACTGAAAAACAAAAACAAATATCTCTGCTTTAAAAAAAAAAGTGCTTCTGCTTAGGCTCTAGAAAGTCAGCCTAGCAGACAAAAGGGGCCAGGAGTAGACTGGTAAAAGGATTGTAGTGCTCAAGCAATAAACACAGCCACCTCCCTCTCTTATGCCCCATCACTCAAAGCCAAATCCACCCAGAGCAGAGCTGCCCTCCAGAATTCTAGAACATGGTCTCTTCCATTTCACTACCAACATGCCTAACACAAATCTTATCCTGTTCTCTTCTACTGATCCAAATGGGCTCCGATGAGAACACAGATGGAGAACAGCTAATGTTTATTTGTTTTTCTGAGTAATAGTGGAGGCAGTGAGCATTTTGAGGGAGGGACCGAATTCAAGTCTAGTTAACTCAATCTGAATTGGATGTCAGTAAAAGTGAGGAAGTTGAAGCTACCTTCGATTCTGCTCAATAAACACTTATGAAGTTTCCCTGTGAAGAGTACTATAAGTGGGGAATGAAGGAGACAGGATACTTAAGGAAGAAGCAGTTTCACAGGTCTATGATTAAGTATTTTTCCACCCAGGGCACATTGAGAGCATTTGATTAAGGGACAGGAGAGGATGGTCCAGTAGATGGCTGGCCATAGTTAAATAGGGGCAGTATTATCATGTGTATTCCCATCCAGGAGTGGATGCAGTCCTGCTTCACCTTCCAATAGGTTTAATGGGAAAGGTGGTCTCCAGGAGAGGGAACCCATGGTAATTGTGGCTCTGGACCAGGAGAGAGCTTGGGGGTCAGGCTGCACAGAATGGGCCGTGCTGAATAGGATATAAGGACAATAGTCTCAAGATCACTATGTGGGGAGAGTATGTCTTCCCCTTCCAGCCCTGATCTGGAGTCATAGTTTTATAAATCTGTCCCTTAAGATTGCCCTTAAGATTTATACTTATACTCATAGCAGGTGGAGGATATATAAATAAAGTAATAAGGGATAAGTAAATGAGACAGGCAGAAGCAAAGTGAAGTCTGAAGAGGGAAAGGCTATTGGGGATAAGAGGGTTGGGCACAGGAATTCAGGAAGGTTTCCTGGAGGGAGTGGCATATGGACACAAATTTAACAGACAAGGATGGGGAGGAAGGCATTCCAGAAATAAGGGATTTTTAAAATTGAGTTTGTATTTTTCTTATCTTAAGTTTTTACATACCTTTGAAAAATAATAATTCAAATATATACAAGATATCATATTTATTCATTCTACAGAAAGTATATTTGTATTTCATACCCATATTCAGTGTATTTGCAATGATTAGTTGCCTATGCTAGCCCACAATATGGGATTCCTAAGAATCAATGTCCTCTGAGATTCCTTTCAGCAGGAGCATTTTTATTATATGATGTAGTATAACATAATGTATAATATAATTTTAAAATAAAATAAAATAATATAATAATATAATAAACACAACATAACATAATGTAATTAATATAATATGATATGATATAATATGGTATAATTAATCTAATCTAATATAATACAATATAATACAATACAATATAATACAATACAATACAATGTAATGTAATACAATACAATACAATATAATATAATATAATATAATATAATATAATATAATATAATATAATATAATATAATATAATAATATAAATATAGTAGGACATGGCTTGTATTCCAGCTGAGAAATTTTAAACGAAGCATTTCACAACTTAAAACCTCAACTGTCCCCACTCAGATTCCACCTCCAACACTGTGATGTTTCAATGATAACTATAAAGCTGACTTCCCTCAAGATAACATTGTAAATGATCAAGGTAAAAACCATTTGAGTTGTCCCAAAGAGTTTTGGCCACCAGACCTTCAGTCCAGGAGGTTTTCCAGGGGGAAGAATGATTACCACAAGGTGCAGAGGACAATCCCATCAGGTATCTTTTACCTCAAATCACTTCTGAGATCTTGACCACCTCAGATTCTGTGATACTGTAGAATTCCATTGTTTTTTACCCTTTTCAAGACAATTCACAGTCTCCAGGAAATAGATGCTAACAGAGATATCAGAGTGAAGAAACAATACTAAGGATGTACATCAGAGATATGAGGTTTGGGGTTTGTTTTATTGGGGTTTTTAGCTTTTTTGCACTGTAGTAATTTCCTGATTTAAACACTGCCCCTCCCTCAACACTAAGTCCTTCTGTAACAAAAAAAACAAACACATTTGACTGCATATGCAACATTTCCCCACCTTCTAACCAAGGGGGGGGAGTCCATCTTTAAAGATAATATGTGTTGAATTAAAGCTAGTTAATTCTACCAAAATAACAATTTCACAATGCATATCATAAACTCATGTACCATTTTTATATATCCAAGGGAAGAAAATATAAGTTGAAAAATTATTTTTTTAATGTGATTTTCTCCTCGTTGGGTCATTTAGGTAACATAGTACTAGGTTTGGAACAAGGAAGATTCATGTCTATGGTTTCAAATCCATCCTATTACCTGTCAATCTCTTAACCCTTTTTGCCTCAGTTCCTCATCTGTAAAATGAACTGGAGAAGGAAATAGCAAACCACTCCAGTGTCTTTGCTAACAAAAACTCCAAATGGGGTCAAAGAGGAAATGACTAAATAGCCATAATTTTATTGTGTAATAACAATAATAACAACAACGTTATTTTTAAAAACTTATTTTAATTAGAAATTTTCTTTGAGTTTATGTTTTATATTTTATGTTCCATATATGTATAGCTTGTATTCCAGGAGAATCATGCATACTGATTCAGTAATCTACCAAAGGTTCTCGAGAAAGCCAGAATTACAGTCCTTAATTGACTCACATGAAATCTAAGTGATCTACTAACTAAACTTAGAACTAAAGCACTAAACTTCCTTAGAAAAGGAGAACTGAAGAAATTACTCCTTGATTCAGGTATCCGGTTTCATACATTTGTGTGGACAGTTACACACTGTTGCCCAAACAGACACTAATTTCTTTTCAAAATCTAAAGATTTTACAGATTCCTTTTTTCCTATGAGAAATGACTTCTTTATATCATTTCCTCCTAATGCAGAAAGATTGAAATCCTCATTCTTTAGTTGAGCTATAAATATTTCAGCAAGGAAAGGAAGTGTTATAGTCTCAGGTAACATTGATGAAATGTGATGATCCTTTGATGTTAATGTGGTGTGGAATGGTGAGTAATCTAATAGCAAGTCTATATTTTAAGAACAAAAGACTCTTGTGCAGGAAATATTAATTTCTTCAGAATTTGTGGTTTCAGTTGCCTTCTGAAGACTCTGCCTCAGATACTCATACTACTCATTACTGTTTTGGAATCTTTGGAGGTTCAAGAAGTCATTAAAATTTGCTAAGCGTTAAGGATAAAGTAGACCATTTATGGACTATTCAATGTCATTTTAATGTATATATATATATATATATATATATATATATATAGTCTTATTTAAAGTTAAGATTAAGACTAAAATCAGAAGTTTTTTTTCCTTTTGTTGATTAATGAATTAATTATGAAAAAAGGATCTCTCTTCTCTCCTTCCTTTGAAAGAATAACTAGCATGGGAGAGAGAATCTTTCATTCAGAAACCTCACTGTTAGCCTAACTTCCTCCCTATTCCTCTCAATGTCATACTGGACTTAAGGCATGAGAAAGAATTACTGAATCAGTGGCCTGCTAACTCAGACTATTCAGGCTTTTCAAGGCAGTGATACAGTTATTGGTTAAAATGGGCCATGTCTCTGCTGCCCAGGTAGGAGCAGAATGACAGTAGCATCAGACCCCAGTCAGCTCAGCTCTGCACCCATCTGTCATCTGGCTAGGGACTGGAAAATTTTCTGGGGGAGTCAAGTCCTTCTCCTCATCCTTCATGGGTGAACTCTGAGCATCCACACAGAATAAATACAATCCTAATTCTCCAATCCATGGAATCCAGAATCAGGTTTCTTAATTAACTTTTTAACTCAATCGTTTTTCTCTTCCTTCTTTTCACATTATGTTCTATAATTAAATATTTTATTATACTTAACACTGAACTTCATGAGAAACAGCTCAATTTGTTTAGTAATAATTTACTTTAAAGGAATAAATTTTAACATATAAAGTCACTGCCACTAAGTTATTGTTAAAATTTTTTGTCCACTCAGCATCACTCATTTTAATTCTTATATGGCAAGCCTATTTCCCTATGACTCCACTCATTATCCTTATAACTTTTCAAATAAAAATACATTCCCCTGTCCACCAATCATCTATATATATCATCTTCTCTTATTAGCATGCAAATTCCTCAAGGACAGGGACTCTCTTCATTTTAGGATTTATAGTCCTAGCACTTAATGAAGTGTTTGAAATCATAATAAACCCTTAATAAATGCTTTTTCATCCATCCATTCATCTATCCATGGCCCTAGTATGTGCTCTGATTTAGTTCTTTTTTTTTCCCCTTTCATTTTGCATTATTTCATGAAGGTCTCTTCAAATTTCTTTATGCAACAATGACTACCCTGGTCCTTATGACCTGAAGGTAAGGTCTGTAACATTTCACTTCCCCTCGCTGGATTCACTACTACTTTTAAGATAGTTGGGGGATGTCTAATCATTGGCTCAAAAAACTGTCTGTTGGTGTTCTCTCAATATTAAGAGTCTGCTTAATTTTGCCTTTAATCATTTAATAATCAGATTAGTTTTCTTTCTTTTTTTAAGAAAGGAAAGCATAATATGAATACCACACAAATCTATTCTTCCCTACCATTTGCCTTTCCTGAGTTAATTCCTAGGAATTTTCCTACAAGAAGCATGTGACTCATAAAGGATTGGCAGTGATGTGGAAGGAGAGCAAGTCTCCAAAAATTGAAGAAATTAAAAGCCAAGCTGAAGAGAAAGAAAGAGACTTTTTATTTTGTACAAGTTAAAAAAGGGTTTGTGAGAGGAAACTGATTTATCAATCACAATATATTTATATAGCACTTTAATGTTTGTAGAGCACTTTATATATTCATTCATTTGCTCTTCAGGACAACCCTGAGAGATTTGTTATTGTTGTATAATCTGTGAAAGAAAAACTCAGTATTCCATATTTTTGGCATAAGCCTGTCAGAGGTGAATTTAATTAAATTCTAAGCACAGCTACTGAAAAGAGATATAATCCAAATAGGCAATCATATCCTGATTACTGAAAATTTTTCTGATTCAAGTCATTTCTACTTATAATTTATAGTGCTAAAACACAAAGACAAGATTCTACAAAAAGATTAAAACAAAAATATGAAGATTAGGGTTTTTTTGTTAGTGCTTAGCAATTTTCAGACCTGTCTGACTCTTTGTGACTCCTTTTGAGGTTTTGATGGCAAAGATACTAGAGTGGTTTATCATTTCCTTCTCTAGCTGATTTTTACAGATGAGGAAACTGAGGCAAACAGGCTTAAGTGACCTGTCCAAGGTCACACAGCTAGTAAATGTCTGAGGTCAAATTTGAACTCAGATCTTCCTGATTCCAGACCCAGGGCTTTATTTACTATGCCACCTAAAATCAAAATGTTGGCTAACCCTGGAGAAAAATTTCCCTAAAATCACTCAATCTTGTCAAGGTGGAGAAAGAGATGCTGTCTAATTCATTCATTACTCTAATCATTTTTAGGGAATCTGGCCTCTCTATTTAGAAACTGGTTAAACTTTTGAGAGGAATGACTGAGAAAGATTTCAACTTCAGACATTGTTTTCTTAGAATTTAAGTACCAATTGTATTTTTTTATTCGTGCAAAAAATATGTTATCCAGGACCCTATCCTAATATGTTTGTTTCTTAGTATGTTCTAAGAAATAAGAAATATTAATGGGTATGTTTCTATAAGCAAGATTATAGGAACATTTTGTATTAAATAAGGAGCCACTGATAGTTTTTGAGTAGGAGAGAGATGTAACATTATTTTAAACTCAGCATTTGAAAGGATTTTATTTTTGGCAGTCCTTTGAAGAATGAATTGGAAAGTCAGGGCAGACTTGAGACAGTTAAGAGACTATTACATGGAGAAACTAGGTCCTGGAGTCAGGAAGACTTGAGTTCAAATTTGGCCTCAGACGTTTAATATTTACTAGCCCTGTGGCCTTGGGCAAGTCACTTAACCCCACTGCCTCTCAAAAAAAGAAAAGAAAAAAAGAGGCCATTACAACAAAGTCCAGACAACTGATTATAAATCTTGAATTAAAGTGGCAGTGTGAATGCAAAGGAAAGGAGAGAAATGGTAGAGAAAGAATCAACAGATGTAGACAACTAATTAGATGCGTGGGATGTTTAAAAGGCAAGGGTGAAAAATGGTTAAGGTTTAGATTCTCAGAGTTTAAACCCTGGGATAATGGTGATTCAAAGTAGAGGAACAAGTTTAGAGAGGGAAGATGATTAGTTCTGTTTTGGACATGTTGAATTTGAGGAGCAGAAGGCAAGATTCAAGTGGCTATGTTCTATAGACATTTGGAGAAGTGAGAGTCTCAAAGGGAAAGAATGGGTTATTTCTCAACTCCAAATAGAAGCAATCATAGAAATTGTTCTGGGAGATGAAATCTCTAAAAGAAAGGGTATTAGAGGGAAGAAGAAAGGACAAAGCCTTGGGGGGCCACCCACACTAAGGAGGTAGGAGTAGGGTAATAAGCTAGCAAAGGAGACAGAGTAGTCAAACTGGTAGTGGGAGCATCAGCAGAAACAGGATCATGAAAGCTAAGGGGGAAAGAATTTTCAAGAGGAGATGTTAGTTAATTGGCCAAAAGCTACATAAGACTCAAGAAAAATGAGGATCATAGAGAGAACAATTGTAATAGAGCGATTAGAGCTGGAAGCTAGGTTACAAGAGGGTAAGACAGTCAATAAACATTTATTAAGTGTTTACTACATATTATACTAAGAACTGGAAGAAAAAGAAAGGCAAAAAAAAAACAGTCCTTGTTCCCAAGGATCTGCAATCTTAGGAGAAGGAATGGAAGCTATAAATGTAGACAACTTAATCTAGGAGTTTAGTTGTGAAAGGGGAAAGAGTTATAGGATATTTTGAAAGTATGGTAGTTTTGTTTTTAATGGTATTTGGGTGGTGCAATGGATAGTGCACTGGACCTGGAGTGGGAGAGACCTGACATCTCAGATTCTAGAGCAAGACAATTAACCTTTCTTAGTCTCAGTTTCCTCAACTGTGAAAAGAACAGAGTTGTCTTAAGGTTCTAATGAGGTAGCATATTTAAAATCCTTCACAAACCTTAATTCCAGTGATGCTGATGGATAGAGAAAGTCTGGTCATGTCTCCAGGCAGACAGAAAGGTGGCAGTATTTAGAGATAGAGAGATTAAAGATCTTTTGGAAGAAAAGATTAGTATAAAAACTCTATTATATATATATATATATATATATATATGATACAATAGTATAAAGTATAAAGGGGCATTATTATTACTATAAAGAAGTAAAGAATGCACTATTTATTATATGGTATAGTTTAAAAGTATAAAAGTGCTTTGTTATAAAGAAGCTAAGAATATACTACATATTATATTATAGAATAATAGATATTATATAGATATATTAGATATAATATAGATATACAGATTATAATATAGATATTTAGACATAATTATATTATAGAAAAAAGATACTATAGTATAAAAGTATGAGTGCATTATTATAAAGAAGCAAAGAATATGTATTATATAGTATAGTATAAAAATATAAAAGGGCATTGTAAAGAAGCAAAGATATACTATATATCATATTATATAACAGTATAAAAGATATGGTATAAAAGGGCATAATTATGGAGCAAAGAATATTTTATATATTATATACTATATAGCATAGTATAAAAATACTATAGACTACAAATATAAAAGGGCATTATTATTATAAAGAAGCAAGCAATTTTTCTTAGAAAATAAAATATAATCTAATCCTGAAAGCAAAAAATCACTTACCAAGTAGCTTTCTTCCAAAAGCTAGGGAGTTTTCAGAGAAGTCTTTCAGTTATAGGATGATAGTTAGAGAAAAATGCAAGTTCAAAGAAATTACTTTTGAAGAATCAGGGGATTTGAACATATCTGTAGGCAGCAGAGTAGAAGCCACTAAGGAAGGAGAGACTGAAGATGAGAGAAAGATGATCAATGAAGCAAAGTTCAGGAAGAGATAGGAAGGGCAGAAATAGAAGGTCTTGCTGAGAAAGAAGGCCATCTCATCCTCTGGTCAAGAAAAAAAGAGGTTTTGAGTGTGTGAGAGAGGAAGCATACAATGGATGACCTTGATCCTCTTAGTCAAGTGGGCATGTAAAGTTATGAATTCATGAATCCACAAAGATGTGTTTATTAAGTAGTTTACATAGGTCAATCATTGTATTAAATGCTGAGTATACAAATGGAAAAAAATGAGACAATCCCTGCTTTTAAAGAGCTCACATTCTAACTAAGGGAGACAACACAAAAAAAAAGAAGAGAAAAAATAGGGGAGTTTGGAGGGGAGGGGGTTAAGAAGAGAGAAGATTTAGATCCTGTTACGATTAGTGGGAATATCTCTGGGTTAAAAATATGACTCATTATTGAAAAACAATAACCATACAGTATTTAGGGTGCAATTAAGGTCAAATAGGCATGCATTTTTAGTGGACTTAGCAAGGAAGGTACTTGCTTCCTTTAGTAGCACTTTTCAGTGGAGAAATAGGGAAAGAGAAGAGAAATAGAGATTTCAGGAAAGGATTATCAAGATAGGAACAGTAGAAGTTTTGGGAAAATGCTATCAAGGGTGAAATAGTTATCAGGTCAAGACTGTGAAGGGAGGGATGTGACCAGAATAAGGGAAAGAATGTAAATAAGAGGGAGGGATTAAGAATCTAGACTACTTGAGGAGGGTGAAAAGTAGAATCAGAAGGGGAAAAGAAGAGCAAGAAATGGAAAGCTAGATAATGGGAAAGAAAAGGAGGGGGAGGGCAAGTATTTTAGAAAAAGTTCCAGTCATGCTAAAGGCTAGTGAGTGATTGAGGGAGAGTGGAGATGGAAATCATGGGAATTGAGGAGGTTGATAAATTGTGATGATAGTGTGTTTCATGTGAATGATGACATTCCCAAGGATGATGATAAGGTTTAGCTTAGATGGGAAGATTGAAAGTCAGGTAATGAAGTCGCTGTGGAAGATGAGACAAATATCGCCTGAGTCTAGGCCTGGCATTCAACCTACTGTATTACCTAGTAGATTAAGTTTTAGGCTTGAAATTGAGAAGATTGAGATCAAATCTGATTCCAGATCCTACCTTGCTGGTTGATCTTGAGCAAGCCACTTAACAGCAACAACAAACAACCACAACAAAAGCCACCTTTACCTGCCTCAATTTCCCCATTTGTAAAGTTTTATATACATATATATAGTATAATAATATTAATTACCTCCTGAAGTTGTCATGAGTATCAAATGAGATAATAATTGTAAAGCACTTAGCAAACCTTAAAGCAGTCTACAAATGCTAGCTAGTAGTAGTAGTAGTAATAGCAACAAAGTTGGAACTAAAGCCCAGGATTCTTGGCTCCCAGTCCAATTCCCTTACACTACCCTATCTCTCTTTCTTAATATTCTTTTTTGTTCTGAAGAGTTGCTCCCTATTGTTAGGCCTTCTTATCATATGGTCAAAATTCTCTTTTACAATATTTTCCTCCAAAACAAAAACTCCATTTTGAGCTTTCTTTATGACTCAGAAGGGATCTTGGATCCCCATAGAGTAGGTGATGCTATAGAAAGCTCTAAGGTCTTTCTGCTCTCTTCCTTCTGATGGTGGAGCTGAGTCTCAGATAGATCTCCAGACTTGCCATTCTACTTTCCTTTCTCACATGAGAGTCTGGAGATTTAATTAGCCACAAACAGCAGCTAGGTCAGTTTTAGTTTAGGGGCAATATGATACTCAGGTTTGTGGGGTCTTTTTCTCTGCTGTTTTATGGAATTTTTACTGGATGAAAAATTGTTAATACAATCACAATAACTCAGAGACCCCAGAAGAAACTTCCTGACAGATAGAAGGAAGACTCTCTGTATTGTATATTTCTAAGTAACCTCTGCTTTGAGGCAAAAACGGCCTCCAGGAAACGTCCCCTACAACTCAGCCTTCTTTTCATCTCTCTTTTTGGTTGCTGCCCCTGTGGAGTCAATTCTTCCCTAACTCATCTCATTCAATGCTAGCAAGGATGAGGAAGGACTCCCCCTACCCCATTTCCCCACCCTCCTCTCCTATGCTGCATGTGGTCTGCAATTGCCTTCGCTGCTCCATCTCTCAGTTTGTCTCTCAAAGACTGCGTCCTTTTAAGAACTCTCTGGCATGACTCAAATTCAATTGAAGGACCTTGATATTCTGGAATCACTCCCTGGGGTAAGAGACATGGATTGTGCCTCTGGGCGATAAATCCTGGGATGGCAGCCACTTCTACAAGAGGACTAGAGATCTAGAACTGGAAAGGACCTTAAAGGTTCTCAAGTCTAACTGTTTCATTTTACAGATGAAAAAATGGAGGCCTGGAGGTTAAAAAATCGAACCCATACCTTCTGATGCCAGAGATCTCTATGGCTGTTTCCTAAAAAAAAGAAAAGTAAGGAATATGATGGTTTGTTTTAACTTAACTATATTTTGTTACAAGAGAAAATAGGATTGCTGTTGGGAAATTAGCAGTGATGGATTTTAAAAAATCCTCCCTTCTCCCTTCTCTCCATCCCTACCCAAAGAGAGCAAATGGAGGTGTGTCCAAGTTCTGTTTCCAGGGAGAAGAGATGCCAACAGATCTCACCTAGTTCATCATCCTTTGTACAGAAACATTGCAAAGATGCTCTCATTCTTGGTATTTCCTCCAGGGGCAAGCAGCGATAATAATAATTAATAATAATGGCTAATATTTATATAGTACTTTACTATGCTCTAGACAGGCCATCCAAGTGCTTTACAATTATTATCTCATTTGATTCTCACAACCTGGGAGGTAGGTGCTTTTATTAGCTTCATATTACAGTTGAGGAAACTGAGGTAAATAGATGTTAAGCAACTTGCCTGGGATCCCACAGCTAGTAAGGATTTGAGGCTGGATTTGAGCCCAGGTCTTCCCAACTCTAGGTGAGAACTCTATTCATTGTACCACCTAGCTGAGAGAAGGCAAAATGATACTACCTGCAAATTATATCTATATCTATATCTATATCTATATCTATATCTATATCTATATCTATATCTATATCTATATCTATATCTATATCTATATCTATATCTATATCTATATCTATATATCTATCATCTATCTCTCTATCTCTATATCTATCACTATCTATCTCTATCTAATTTATATCTATATCTATATCTATATCTATCTATCTACTTGTTCCCCAACAATTCTACACTTACTTGTTGGATCACAAGAATGCTCATCATGCTTTCCTGTTCTTTCATCAGCCTAGAATTCCAAAGAATGAGGTTTGGTATCGGGAGGATTTCATGTAAGTTAATGCTGTCACCATTCATAACATCATGCCTAGTAGGGTGACTTGTATATCCACCATCAATACCTTATTAACAAATCACGATTGTCATTTAATGTTTATGGAAGCCATTTGTGCCAAGTGACTTTGTAGTATATGAATTATGCTTTATGACACCTCCTCCAAAACATTCCTTCCAATCCCAATATATATGTCCAACAAGGATATATAATAATATCTTAAAGTCTGGAGATCCATGTGAGACTTGGCTCCACCACCAGAAGGAAGAGAGCAGAAAGACCTTAGAGGCTAGCAGAGATTGTAATCAAAGATTATTTCCCAGCTCCTCCAGATGCTTTCTCTTCTAGTTAAATCTCTTTATAAATATGAAATTTTTCTTTATCAAAGTACAGAAATAGAAACAAAGTGGGTAATATTCATTGCCCCAACATAATTATATATGAATGTAAATGAATGTTACTGAATAATAAGAACTGAGAAATATGAGAAATTCAGAGAAACATGAGATTTATGTGAATAGATGCAGAGTAAAATAAATAGAGCTAAGAGAACATTATAAATAAAAATGACAATAATGTAAAAAGAAATAAACCTCCTCCCTAATGGCAGAGAAATGGGGAAATGCTGAACTATTGCATGCCCTGAAAGACAAGATTGTTGCTTGAAAATGTTTTTTATTTATCTTCTTTTTCAGAAGGGGAGGATGAAAATGACCATTAAATATAAAAGATATTGATAAAAACATTTTAAAACTGAATTCTTTCTTAGTAATTACAGCAGGCTCCAACTGAAATGCAACTAGAGGGGGTTGGAATATTAGTTTATTAGCACTCATTATTTCTTTAATACTTATTAGCAGAAATTTGGAGTACAATATAGAACAGATATTTTCCTGTCTTTTTTTTTATTTTGAAATGTTTTAGTGATGCCCTTTCATCAAGTCATTTTTCACCCATCTTCTCCAGAATGAATTCTTCCTTTTCACAAAGAAAAACAATTAAACAAAATGTTACTTAGATCTTGTCTGACAAAGTATACAATACTTATCCTATTAGTTTCCTGCCTCTCTGCCATGAGGAATGAATTTCTCTGTTATAAATATATTTATTGTATTATCTCCTATCTAGCATTTTCATTGGTTTTGCTGTTATTCAGAGGACAACTTCCTTTTGTTTATCTTTTCATTTACATTGTTGCATAGCTGTAATAGTGGACTGGCCAATGGGAGCCCAAGACCCAGTGGGTCCAGGGAGCTCTGCTTGCTCTTGCTTGGAGGAGATGATGGTGATGATAACAATGGTGGTAGTGGTAGTGGTGGTGATAGTGATGGGCAGGTAAGTGGGACTGAAGAAACTGATTCTGGATATGTGTGTGTTGTCCTGCCATGTGGTCATTTTATATATCATTCTCTGGGTTTCATTCAATTTGCAGTGAATGCAGATCTTCCCATGTTTGTCTGAATCTCTAATTTTCATGATTTTTGTTTTTGTTTTTGTTTTTGTTTTTGCAAGACAATGGGATTAAGCAACTTGCCCAAGGATACACAGCTAGGCGATTATTAAGTGTCTAATTTGAACTCAGGTCCTCCTGATTCCAGGTCTGGTGCTTTATGCACTGCACCTCCTACCTGCCCAGAATTCCAAATTTTCATAATTTCTTACTGAGTAAAAATGTTTTATTTCATTCATAGGGTTTTTTTAGTCATTCTTCCAGTTGATGGAAATATGTTTGATTTCTAGTTCTACCATAAAGAATGCTATTATGAATATTTTGATAGATAAGATAGATAGATTGAGAGATAGAACCTTTGTTTCTGTCTTTGACTTCCTTGAGAGGAGATACTCATTATTGGATTGTCAGGTCAAAGGACTGGAATAGTAAGAAGTACCAATGGATCATAGATTTAGATCTGAAATGGACCTTAGAAATCATATATTCTAGGCCACTTATTTTACATTTGAAGAAACTGAGACTCAGAATGACTTTCCAAGTTCATATTGATTAATAAATGCCAAAGCATTTATGATATGGATTTGAATCCATATCACCTAATTCCAAATTCATTATCCTTTTCCCTGAGCTTCACCTAAGCTTTGAAATGGTGTGAGTAGTCAGATGTGGAATATTGAACAAGATGGGTCGGGGATGGACTTCACTGGTAACCTTTCAACACCCCCCCCCGCCTCAGTATTCCAGAATATAGAATAGATAAGTTTACTCAATAGACAGAGACAGGTCATCATTCAATTGCTATTGATGATTGGGTGGTTCCTTTATATATGGGTAACTGGAGAGGTACCAACATGTGCTTTGGCCTTCAACAGCAATATACCTATTAACACACCTCCCCGCACCTGCAGCTCTATGTGATCTGTATTGTACCGGGTATTGTATTGTTGTTGTTCAGTCATCTTAGTCGTGTTCAACTTTGCATGTCCCCATTTGAGGTTTTCTTGGCAAAGTCACTGGAGTGGTTTGCCATTTCCTTCTCCAGATCATTTTACACATGAGGAAACTGAGACAACCAAGGTTAAATGACTTGCCCAGGGCACATAGTAAGTGTCTGAGGCCAGATTTGAACTTAGATAAATCTTCCTGACTTCAGGTCTGGCATTTTAGCTGATGTGCCACCACAGGTATGGTGGGGAATGCCAATCAAATAACTCAATCTTCGGGTTTAAATAGTTAAAACTAAATTTATCACCATCTTCCCCCATAAGTCAAGAACAGAGACAATAATCCAATCCAATGATTTCAGACCCTGCCCTCTTGTCATTATATTACACAATTTCCTTCTAAAAAGGAAAAATGATCTTCTTTGAAACAAAGGTATGCAGAAAGAATGCAGGAACATTATTCCAGAGAACTGGAATCAACAGTTCTCCAAGAAGAAAGTAGCTACCTACTCCTTCAAAGAAAAGAAAGCCAAGCACCTCCACCCAATCTACTATTACAGACGCTTTCTGGCACCCCTTTAAGAGGTCCAGGGTTGAGTGCTAGTCAACCCAAGTTTGGAATCCAGTGATACTGGGGCCAGAACACACCTGATTACTCAGACGGGTTCAAATGGCCCTTTGTTTCAGTGGGTTGGTCTTTGTTTTTCTGGGTTGTATTTGAGGAGAGTATTGGTCTGTCATCTGCAAGTGAGGGTGGAGTTAAAAGGGAGTGTTAGGGTGAGTCTTAATTATATCTAATTGTGGCATTGATACATTAAGCATCATATGAGGATAGATTTCGAATGAATGTGTTCATAAGCTGTATTCCCATTGCTTAACTGTAACTATTTGGTGAGGAGAAATTTAATTTAAATCAACTGTCCTGATCTTTTTTCCAGATATCGAACAAACCTGCATTTTTGATTTGTTCAGGCACAGATGGCAGCAGGTTTTTAATAGCTAAATTCCAAAGCCTTAACAACATACTAGGGAATGGAAATACTCTAAAGTGGTCTTAGAAGGGTTCCATGACATCCTAAGAAATCTCATCACTTTCTGGGGTTCCCATCCACATAGCTACTATCTTTAACTGAAGGATAGATCCTGAGGGTTATACTGGGATGAGTTAAACCTGAGACAAAAGCTTTAGGATAAAACACAATGTGTCTGAGAAAAGAGAGGAAGCCTTGAAGTTCCAAAAGCCAGGTCTCAGAGGAATTCTACATTGGTATGCTAGTAGATTTATTAACATGAGGTCTTCCATACATATTGGAAAGCAATTTTTCCTTTCCATTCCTACCCAAAATCAAACAGCACTGGTCTCACTGGCTGGAATTCTCTCCCTCCTTTTCTTACACTTTTCCAATTTCCTGACTTCTCCTAGGTATCAACTACAATTTCCCCCTTTTAATAAGCAGCCTTTCCTGATCCCACTTAATACCAGTGCCTTCCCTTACTGGATTCTTTCCAGTTTATCTGGTATATGTATTGTTTGCACATAGATGTTGGCATGTTGTGTCTCCTATTAGATCATGAGCTCCTAGAGAGCAAGGACAGGTCTTGTCTTTTTTTTTTGTATCCTCAGAACTTAGCACAATGTCTACATGTATTAAGTCCTTAAAAATGCGGATGGACTTGACTGTCTAGCCATAACTCTGGCTATCAGCTGGTGTCCCCCAAGGTTTTCTTTCTTTCTTGAGCCATTGTTTTAGCAGCTGTGTGATACAACCCATTTCTCAGGGCTTCACATGCTTATGTGGGAGCTGGCAAGGAGATATTGTCAGAGCACATTTCCCTGAAGAGAGAGTGTGAAACCCCAACTGGCAGAAGCTGACAAGGTAGTATTCACTTTATTTATGTGGTAAAGACCAGCAAACTTAAGAGACCCATAGTTGACAAAAACCAAATGTCTCATTAGGTACTGGCTTCAGTTAAAAATATTCTCTGTAAATAAAATTTCCAATTTTAAGAGCTGTTAAACTATTCACGTTTTTTGTATGATCATATTACTCACTTTCCCTGTTAATAGGAAGAAGAATGAATTTGGAATCTGGAAATAGAGGTTTGAATTCCAGGTCTACCACTAACATTCTCAACCTCAGTTTCTTCTCTAGGAAACTGTGGATAATAATTCTGGAATAACTATTTTACAGGGTCATTGTGGGCTTCAGGTGAGATAGCATATGCACAATACTTTGTAACAATATAGAATTAGATTAATAAATAATTTTGATAATAATTCATGAACATTTGACTTATGGAGAAACAAGAAATGGAAAGCCAAAGGCACCAAAATGATTGAAATAAAAAAAGATGGAACAAACTGAGGTAGAAATTCTAGAACCTGATGACCTCTTTTTTTTTTTGGTCTCTCATCAACGAACTTGGAACTCATGGATCCCCAAAGAGTCTATGGATAGTGTTGCTAGGTGGCGCAGTGGATAAAGCACTGGCCCTGGAGTCAGGAGTAGCTGGGTTCAAATCCTGTCTCAGACACTTAATAATTACCTAGCTGTGTGGCCTTGGGCAAGCCACTTAACCCCATTTGCCTTGCAAAACTCTAAAAAAAAAAGTCTATGGATAAAGTTTAGAAAGTTTATGAATTTGGATGGTGAAAAAAATCCCAATACTATTATCTTTATTTTTCATTATTCTAACTGAATAGAATATAACAACAACAACATTCTTCTATGAAGGGTTCCACAGACTTCACTAGACTCCCATGTCACACACAAAAAAAATTAAGAACACCTACCTGCCTGACCTGATTTCAGATATAAAAATGGCAAACTTCTCTGGGACTGGATGGTGACAGGTCTGGAAAGTATGAGGACAGTCAGGTCAAGGGAGTTTCTCGTCTGGTAACACCCAGATACTGAATATTAGGAAGAACCCTAAGTGTCTCCAATGGAGCCAAGATGCCCACATTGACAGCATAGGTCAAGGTCACCCTGTACCCTCTGTCTTTTAACAAATTTCATGGTACCTTTTTGTTTTAACATGATATCCATCTCCCTTTAGGCTCCTGATCCCTTTCTCATAAAGAAAAACATTTAAGCAACAATCCCTTCTTCTGTCTATGTATTTTTACATGCACATAAGTGTATATATACATATATACCTATTATATGGTATATGTATGTGCATATGTGTAGGTGTATTGTGTTTGTGTGTATATGTATATATCCCATATTTCACATCCATAGTCCTCGATCTCTTAACCAGTCTTTTTTCCTCCTTATATCCCTTTCTTTTTTCTTTTTCTTTTTAAAAAATATTTTATTTGTTTTCCAATTATATACAATAGTTGTTTATACCTATCTTTTTTTAAGGTTTTGAATTTTATACTTTTTCCCTCCCCCTCCCTACCCTCCCCCCACCCCCCAGAGAAGGCAGTCTGATAATCTTTACATTGTTCCCATGCTATATACTGATCAAAATTGTATGTGTTGAGGGAGAAATCATATCCTAATAAAATATTAGAGATAGCAAAATTATGTAGTATATAAGACATTTTTTTCACAAGGAACATTTTATTTTGATATTTTGTGTAAAAAGATACCTTAAAAAAATAACAAGCCAAGTGATGATAATCAATGATCCCTCAGAGGATTGTAAGAAGACCACAAAAAGAAATTGAGTTACATTGAAGCCTATTAGTTCTGGACTTTATATTAGACCAGTTATTTGGAAAGATAAACTTACTGAATAATAAAAAAGTCTCTCAGTTCATACTGCCCCTTCTGGGGCAGCTAGGTGGTGAAGTGAATAGAGCACTTGCCTTGGAGTCAGGAGGATGAGAGTTCTAATCCAACCTCAGGCACTTGACATTTACTATCGATGTGATCTTGGGCAAATCACTTAACTCTGATTG
Source organism: Macrotis lagotis (assembly GCF_037893015.1). Taxonomy (NCBI): domain Eukaryota; kingdom Metazoa; phylum Chordata; class Mammalia; order Peramelemorphia; family Peramelidae; genus Macrotis; species Macrotis lagotis. Next base: position 161,022,275 of record NC_133660.1, read on the forward strand.
CCTCACATCCAGGACCATCTCCATTCATCCTGATCCATATCTGACCACTAGACTCAGAAGGCTCTGGAGGAGACTTAGCCCAGAACCACCTCACTCAAATCCAATTCATGTGCTTGTCATGGTATCAACTTCCTGATGTCATGGCTTCTTTGAGACTGAAGGATAAGTAACCTCATCTGGTGTTAATAAACATGTATATGGAATTAAGTATATATATATATATATATATATATATATATTATTCTTTTTTGTTTATATTTATTTTATTTTTGTACAAATGTTGTTTTTTATACATTATTAAAATATTCTTGTTTAAGAGTAAACATAATACCACCCCAAAAAATATAGACCCTCATGAGCAATAAAGGAAAGAGGAAAAAATTAAAATTAAAAAAAATAATAATAGGGGCATCTAAGTGGCACATTGGATGGAGCACCAGCCCCAGAGTCAGGAGCACCCAAAGCCAAATCCAGGCCCAGACTGTGCGACCCTGGGCAAGCCACCCCAACCCTACTGCCCTGAAAAAACAAAAAAACCCAAAATAAAATAAAATGATAATGATGATAATAATAATAATAATAATAATAATAGTAGTAGTAGGGGCGGCCAGGTGGTGCAGTGGACAGAGCACCAGCCCCAGAGTCAGGAGTATCTGAGTTCAAATCTAGCCTCAGATACCCAACAATCAACCAGCTGTATGACTCCGGGTAAGCCACCCAACCCCATCTGCCCCATAACCCCACTAAAATAATAATAATAATAATAATAATAATAATAATAATAATAATAATAATAAAAACAAATGTACTTCAGTCTGTGTTCCAATACCATCAGCTCTGTCGTGGGTGGATCACATTCTTTAGGATAAATCCATCATAAAAGTTACTTCCATAATTTTCCACTGTTACTATTGCTGATTGCAACTCCCTCCTTTCGTATTTCCCCAGTACTATACACTATATTTTCTCTCTCCTTTCACTCTGTCCCTCTTCTTAAATGTACTGTAGGGTAGTTGAGTGGCGCAGCAGACAGAGCACCAGCCTTGGAGCCAAGAGGCCCAGAGCCCACATACCACCCCTAAGGCTCAGCAACCACCTGGACCTGTGGTCCTGGACAGGCCATCCAATCCCAGCCCCTTGCAAGAAGTAAAAAAGAAAATGTGTTATATCTGACCACTCTCCCCCACAGTCCACCCTCTCCTCCACCACTCACATCCCCCCCATCCCTCTGTCCCCCTTCTCTCCTCCTTATTGTAGATGTCTATACCCCATTGAGTATATGTACTGTTTCCTCTCTGAGCCACCTCTGATGAGAGCAAAGGTTTCCTCATTCCCCCTCGCCTTCCCCCCTTCCATATCATTGCAATAGCTCATTGTAATAAAAAAACTTATTATATGAAATATCTAGGCCTATTCTACCTCTCCTTTCTCTTACTCCCATTACATTTCCCTTTTAGCCATTGACTCCATTGACTCCATATATTATAATCTTCAAACTCAGCTCTCTCCAATGCTTCATCCATAAAAGCTCCATAAGACACTTTAAAAAAATTGCAGGTAATAGACTTTGGTCTTAGTTTAAACTCCACAGTTCTTTCTCTTATCCCTTTCTTTTTTTAAAAAAAACAACTCATATTGAATTATCCTCATTTGTCCCAACCTCAGGATTTGTCCCATTTTGTGATAAATCCCAAGTGGTCTCTTTCCATTTTCACAATTCTGAAGTCTTTCCTATGTTGAGAGCAGACCTTAGTTCTAGAAAGCAAAGGAATCTCAGGTCACCTAGTCTAACCAACTCATTTTATCATGAGGAAACTGAAAGCCAGGGAGGTTAAATAACTTGCTCAAGGTCACAGGGTAATAAGTATCAGAACTGGAATCTGAACCTCTATCTGACAAAATTCATTGTTCTTTCCATTGTACTCTGCTGATAGTGGGTTGGGGGTGGGGAGGAAAGAGGGCAGAAAATAAGTGTATATATAGGGCCTACAGTGTGCCCGGACCTCACAACAGGTTATTCTTGTTCTCATCTTACAGTTGAAACAGAAGTAATCATCCAGAGTCATATGGCTGTAGGGTGATATTTGAATTCAATCTCACTGACTCCAAGGGTAGGAGCAACAGGGCTGGTGTCAGGAAGATGAATTCAAATCTCAGACACTTAGTAGCTGGGTGACCCTGGGCAAGTCACTCAACCCTATTTGCCTCAGTTTCTTCATCTATAAAATGAGTTGGAAAAGGAAATGACTACTCACTCCAGCATCTCTACTAAGCAAACCCCAAATGAGGTGAAAAGGAGTTGGTGACTGAACAAGTCCCTAACTCTAAGCCCACATTCTTTTTTGTTGTTGTTTTTGCAAGGCTTTAAGTGACTTGCCCAGGGTCACACAGCTAGGTAATTATTAAGCATCTGAGGTCAGATTTGAACTCAGGTCCTCCTGACTCTAGGGCCAGTGCTCTATCCACTGCACCATCTAGCTGCCCTCTCTAAGTCCACATTCTAACCACTGTCTCACTAGCTGCCTCTGATACTGGGGGAGTTAGCACTCTTTCCCCAAATTGTCTTGTATTTTCTTATCTATGTGCTTCACCCCTAGAAGATTAATTCTTTGAGGGTAGGGATAGATGATCTTATTTCTTTTTTCTTAGTTTTTGTATCCTCAGTACCCATTTTGGTAACCTAGACTTAATAAGTGCTTAATAAATATTTTGTTGAGTTGGTTTGAGTTGTATTTCTCAGTTCAATGATGAATTCTGAAACTTGGTTGTATCATGTGTGATGTAAGCCTAACATTAGCTCATTACCTTTTTTTTAGTTTTTTAAAATTCAAATTAAATTTTAAATTTTAATTAAATTAAAATTTTAAACTTGATATTTCTTTTTTTAGGTTTTTTTTTTGGGGGGGGGCAAGGAAATGGATTAAATGAATTGCCCAGGGCCATTCAGCTAGGTAATTATTAAACATCTGAGGTCAAATTTGAACTCAGGTCCACCTGATTCCAAGGCCAATGCTCTATTCACTGTGCTACTTAGGTGCCCCTTGATATTCTAAACTTGACAAACATGAGCAAACACAAATATTCCAAATATGAAGAACAGAAAATGAACGCTATACACTTGGGTGTGCTGGTAAATATTTAACAATCAGCTCTGGAAAATGCACTTTTAAACTTAATTTGCATTATTAACATTTTCCTAAGTCTAGACAATCAACTAAACAACAAGCAAGTCCTGATTTGTGGCTCTTGCCAAATTCTGAGGTCTCAATGCTCACACTGAAAATTTAATAATCTGCCCTTAAGAGCCAGTTGAAACCAACTGTAGCACCTATACCTAGTTGGACATGAAATCATAAGACTCCAACATGTACAATCAGGTTCCTCTCTTTTTTAAGGTATGTAATAAATTTGGCAAGCAGGTTCCAAAACCTTCCTCCTTATTTGTGTTTCCCTCTGTTCCTTTTGTTCTTTTCTGTACCTTTAAAGAAATGTTTCCTTGGCTGGCTAACATTATCATTGTCAAATACATTCATTGCCCAGGAAGCAAACACTTGAAGGGAACCGGGGTAGAGCCTTGGTGTTCATTTTATTCAATTGTTTTTTGTTTTTCAAGGAAGGAAGTTGAGGCCCAGAAGGAAAATAGAAAAGAGAACTATTTTTTCTTAACATTTTCTTGATACTTTGCCCCAATGATTCCCCTGCCTTGGAGCCCATGTCAAATGCTCCTACTCTTTTACTTTCTTTTTTTAAATGTCATTTATTGAAATTCATTTTAATGTCTAAAGTCTTTATATTCTTTGAGTTGGAGATCACAATTCTAGAAAGGAATATATTTCTTTTTTTTTTTTTAAGATTTTTGCAAGGCAAATGGAGTTAAGTGGCTTGCCCAAGGCCACACAGCTAGGCAATTATTAAGTGTCTGAGATTAGATTTGAACCCAGGTACTCCTGACTCCAAGGCTGGTGCTTTATCTACTACGCCACCTAGCCACCCAGCCACCCAAAAGGAATGTGTTTCAAGGACATCAAATGTAGAAGAAAGAATCATACACAAGAAAAGATCATAATAGTTCTTTTTTTCAGCAACAAAGTAGATACTCATCCTTTCAGAATGCTAAGCAAATTGTAATCCAGTCATTTAATATAATATTATTCTGAAACTAGAAAAAATAATGACCAGAACAAGGTAGATGAAAAGACTAATAAACACATATAAACCCCTCCCACAAAAATAATATAATTAATAATAATAACAATAAACAGCACTTTCATAGTATATTAAGTTTTCCAAAGAACTTTATAAATATCACAATAACTGGGATGGTGGTGCTATTATTCCTATTTTGCAAATAAGGAATTATAGGCAGACAGATTAAATGACTTGTTCAGGTCATACAGTTGGAATGTATCTGAGACAGGATTTGGACTCAAATCTTCTAGAGTCCAGGTCCAGAGGTTATCCACTGTGACATCTAGCTGCCCTGTACATTACAACATCAAAGCTAAGACCAAAAGAAGAGGTAAAGAAGATATATCTCCATTTCTTCTTTGGAGAACAGGGGGGTCTAAGGATGTAGACCAATACATTTTTTGTTAGACTTGGTGAGATATATTTTTTTTTAATTTTCAGACAGACCTCACCTAACAAACCAATCTCCTTATTCTTTTTTTTTTTTTTGGAGAGCAAGGCTGACCCTTATGTTCTTTCTCCTACACTGGATTGTACCAACCTTTTCTTGTGAATAGCCCCTTGCAAACAAATTCCTCAGAGAAATCTAATGCATGTGGAGCCCAGTCTCTCCCAGCCTGGCAGTCCTGGCCTTGTGGCCCCTCCTAGATTCCTGTGTGTTTCAGACCACACTCACAGCCTTCACTGCCTAGGGAAGAGCCAAGATGCCAGCTGTCCAAATTGCCTCCCCTCCTGCTCTCATAACATTTTCCTGCTGCCATCCCTGTACCTTGGCAACCTCATCTGATCACACAACCATGTGCATCTGGGGCCCCATCAAAGAGAACATTGAAGGCCACAAGTCAGGGCTTTGTTCCCCAGGTCCAGCCGGTGGATAGAAAGAACTGAATGTCCTCAAGTCTCCTGAGACTTTGGCAAGATTTCTATTTCTGTAGGCTACCTTTGCTGATACAGAGGGAAATACTCTGACATTGTTGGTGGTCAGCAATATATCCATCAGATATATTTCTGCATCTAGTCTCTTTCATTTTCCAATCTGTTCTACAAATTATTGTCAGACTATTCTTCCAATTTCCCCTCCTTCTAACCTTTTATTGTTCCCCTTTACCCAAAAGATAAAGCCTAAACACCTCCCTCTGGTTTTTAAAGTCCCTCAAAACATTAACTATCCTATTGATAGGTGTCCAGCGGTTTCCAGTAGATTCTATATGTGATGTTAACTCTAGTCAGGTCATTCTCTTAACTATCTACCTCCAAAATCTTTTTGTTTTAATCTCATAAGATTGAGGGGAGATCCTATGGATGTTTTCAAGTATTTGAAGTGCTGTGTGAAAGAGGGATAAGACTTGTTCCCAGAAGGGAAACCCAAGAACAAAGGGCAGAAGATGCAAGGAGGCTAATCTGAGGTCAGAGATGAACCTGGGGCAAGTAGAATAAGATGTTCCTACAAATCAACTTCATAATTCATGATTTGAAAATTATACAAGAAATAAATTAAACAAATTCAGTTGAGAAGAAGAAAAAATACTTACCAAAGTGGCGTCATATATTATGTGTTGTGCCCTTAATATTAGGGCCTTAGGGAATCTGTTTCCTTGTTCTGAATATCACTCAGTTTACTCTCTCCCTTCAACCATTAACTGTCTTCTCTTCACACATCTCATGTACCTTATAATATCTGTCTTTAGTCCCATACCCTGAAGGCCTACTAGAATTATTGAAGTTTATATTCATTTTTCCTTTTTTTAAAAAAATTTCCCCAAATATAATTAGTAATATAGTCAATACCACATAACAAAGTTCATCAGAAGCTCTTTGGGGTTAATTTTGTCTTCTGAACTAGTACTTTTATATTGGAAGGTAGAGACAATGACTTAGATGTCTTTCATCTTTCTTACAATGTCTATCAAAGCACTGAACAAACTGAACACACCATAGTTCCTGGCTCCCATTGATTGATTTTGGCAAGAAGAAGGGGAAAATATATGTATTCGAGCTTCTTTAAGAAATATCTTGAATCCTAGGATTTTAGAGCTGGAAAAAGACTTTAGAAGTCAACCAGTCCAATTTGTCCATTTTACAAAAATGGAACCTGAGACTCACAGAGGCCAAGTGAATTGAGCAATAAGCTCATATTACTAGTTATAGCAAAGCATGGACCAAGTCAGGTCTCCTTGATGCCCAGTCTGGCACTCTTTAGCCTATGGTCTCCCTAAAGAATATGAAGCAAGAAACACTTCACAGTTTTGGCTTCCTTAATTTTTTCATGTTCCAAATTGTTGTTTTATGGTAAATTAATTTCATAGGCTTTAATTCCCCATGTCTCCTCTGAGAGAGATTATTCCTATTAGACTCAGAATGATAAGAAATCATTAAAGAAAGGAGTGTTTAGGACTCTGTTCTTTTGGCACTATTCTCTTCTGACACAAGCAGGGCCCCTTTTAAAGTTAGAGATAAATGCATCTTAGAAAAGATATTAAAAGGCTGAAGTGCCTCCAGAAGGGAATAAGTAGCATAGTGAAAGGAGTGACAAAGATGTCATGCAAAGACAGATGGGAGAAAGTAGGAATATTTAAACTGGAGAACAAAAAACTGATGGGGGATCTAATAGGTGTTTTCAAGTATTTGAAGTGCTGTGTGAAAGAGGGATAAGACTTTTTCCTCTTTGTACCAGAAGGGAAACCCAAAAGCAGTAGGTACAAGTTGCAGAGATGCTGATTTAAACTATCTAAGAGTTTTATCTGAAAGCAAATTCTAATTTGTTTGCCAAAGTTTAAGAGCTTCATACTGAGAGAGAGAGAGAGAGAGAGAGAGAGAGAGAGAGAGAGAGAGAGAGAGAGAGAGACAGAGAGAGTAGAAGGAAGAAAAAAAAAAAGAAAAGAGAATCAATTACAATTTCCTTTGAGTACTTGATGTGTCTCTGACAAATGATGAGTTAGAAGAATAGAAAACTTAAAAAGAGGATGATAGTCCAAATTGCTCCCCACCATAAAGGTAAGCAGGGTGATAGTGAATATCTGTAATAAATCTCTGGATATGTTTCCCAATTATTTGCCAACAAATTTAAACATCCCCCCATCTTTGAGGGATATCATCCAAATGTAAATGCTATAGCCCTTGGAGAAAGAAGTTGGACCCAACAAAAAGTACACATACGGACACTATTGAACAAAGAACTCCATCAAATATAAGAATGGTAATAAATATTTCCCAGAAAAGTTGCATAGCTTTCCACTTCTGTATCCTAGGTTCCAAGGCAATATGTGCAGCCAATTTTCATGCTAAAATACCTTCATTCACTGTTGTCCATGATTTAAAACTGCTCCTATACACACTTTCTATTTGCCAAACACAGCAAACCTTGAGACCAATCTTCCTATGATCCCCCCTTGCTTTCAGCCTCCTCCTCCTCCTCCTTCCCCTCTCTTCTTCCTTTTCACATCCCAAGCTTCTGTGTTTTGCCATGGAGTCAAATATCTTTGACAATCAAGAAGTGGAGAAATAACAAAAAAAATCATAGCATCAAAGTTAGAAAGGAGCTCAGAAACCATTTAATCCAAGCTATAAACTAATAAACATACTTTTTTTTAAACCTAACCTGCTAAAAAAATCCAAACCATTCATGGGGAATCCAACCCTATCTAGATCATCCCCATTCACAGCTTTGAAGGGCACATTCATAATAACTAGCCATCATGTAACACTTTAAGATTTACAAAGGGCTTTGCAAATATTATTTCATCTATGCTGACGATAACCCTGGGAGGTGGGTACTGTTATTATTTCCATTTTATAGATGAAGAAATGGAAGAAGACATGTTAAGGGACTTGCCCTGGGTCACATAGCGAGAGATATCAGGCTGGATTTGACCTCAGGTCTTCTTGACTCTAGGTTCAGTGTTCTATGCACAAAGCATTCCTTCTTAGCCCTTTATTCAATCTTTTATCAAGTGTTCTTGATTCTATCTTGTCAACATTTCTCACAGTTATCCCTTTGATAATGCCTTTATTACCTCTTGAATAAACTGTTGTATAATTTCCTTTTCTCTCTAATTCATCCTACATTCAACCAAATTAATTTTCCTATAAGAAAAGAATCTTTTTTAAATATAAAAAAGTGAAAGTTCAGAAGGGAGTACAGACAAGTGGTCAATGTTGGGATCACTACAATAAACTTGACATGTAAAAAAAACAAAAACAAACCCTCCCCCCCTTCAAAGGTATATTTAGTGGAGATTCATGGCTTGTATTCATTTCTTTTTTCCCATTCTTAGTATAAGGAAATGGACTTTGTTGTTTGCCAGATTCATAATAATGAAAAGGAAAAAATTAAAAATTTCTCCCTAAGATCTAAAATAAGCTGACCATGTTACTCCCCTGTTTTCTAAATTTCAGTGGATCCCTACTGCCTAGAATATAAAATATGAACTCTTCGACCTGGTTTTTAAGGCTTTTCATGATATGACTCCTACCTCCTTGCCCAGTCTTTTTTCATCTCACTTGCCCCATATGATATATAATCTGCATTACTGACAGCTTCCTGAGCCCAACATTCAGGGACTCTTTCTTTTTGTCTTTGCACTCCTGCAGCCTGGCAGAGCTCCTTGAACAGAGTAGGCATCCATAAATATTTACTGAATGATTATATTTCACTTCTGGACAGCTCTAATTGTTAGGAAGCTTTCCCCTAATATCAAGTCTGAATCTGCCTCTCTGCAGTTCCCACCATCTGCTCTTAGTTCTGCTTTCTAGAGCCAAGCAAATTAAAGCAAATCCCTCTTTTACATGATAACCCTTCAAATACTTGAAGGCAGACATCATGGCTCTCCTAAGTCCTCTCCTCTCCAAGTTAAACCTTCTCAGTTCCTAATGAGGAAATGGATAAAATACTAGGCTTTGAATAAGGAAGATTGGTGGTCCAATTCACTTGCTACCTGTGTGGTCCTGGGCAAGTCACTTAACCTCTGTTTGCCTCAGTTTCCTCATGTGCAAAATAGAACCTATAATCACAGTATATGTGAGATAACATAGTAAAATGTTTTGCAATCCTTAAAATACTCTTTATATGCTGTTATTACTATTATATATTATATATATCCTATATTATAAAATAACATATATTATTATCTAACCAAATTCTGGATAGCAAATCTTTTTATGTCATCCTGGTCACTCTTTTCTAGATTCTTTCAAGCTTGTCTATATCCTTCTTAAAGAACAGACTTAAAAAAGAATAAGGAGGAGGAGGAAAAGAAGAAGGAGGAGGAGGAGAAGAAGAAGAGAGGAGGAGGAGGAGGGAGAAGAGGAGGAAGAGGATGATGATAAGGAAGAATAAGAATAATCAATAATTTTTTTAAAAAAAGTATCATAGTCACTTTTCAATGATAATCTCCATGCTTGCACCTCAACTCTCAAAGAAGGCCAAATAAAACTCTTTCTTATAATAAATAACTAGAGACAAACAAAGCAAAGTAAAACATTGACAATGGTTGACAATTTATGTCTTATTCCTTATACAGTCTACTACCTCTCTTCTGAGAGGAGGAAAAGTTTGCTTTGCCATCAGTCCTCAGAATCCACTGTATTGATCAGGTTTCTGCTTAACACCAAGAAAACACAGATACTCCATCAGCCAGCACCACAACACCCAGATGTGAACCATCCAATACAGCAAATGGAGAAGTTTTGAGGTCTGTGGACAAGCTCACTTACCTTGGCTGTGTCCTTTCCAGGGAGGTACACGTTGACAATGAGGATGACACTCACATTGCTAGGGCTGGCTCAGTATTTAGGAGACTCCAAAAGAAAGTGTGGGAGAGAAGAGGTATTAGACTAACTAACAAACTGAGGGTCTACAGAGTCATTGTGCTGACCTCAATGCTATATGCCTGTGAAACTTGGACAGTGCCATGTCAGGAAACTGAATCGTTTCTTTTAAATTGTCTTAGGAGGATTCTGAAGATCACCTAGCAGGAGAAGATATTAGATACTGAGGTCCTTTCTTGAGCTAAACTGCCTAGCATTCCAACATTACTATAGAGAGTACAATTATAATGGATTGGACACGTTATTAGAATGCCAGACATATGCTTGCCAAAAAAACTATTTTATGGAAAACTCACAGAGGGCAAGTGCTCACAAGGGGGTCAGAAGAAGCGATACTGAGACACCCTGAAGGTCTCAGTGAAGAACTTTGGAATTGATTATGTAGAATGGGAGATACTGGCACAGGACCATTCCGCATGGCGTGCCCTCATCAGTGAGGGTGCAGCACTCTATGAGAAAGGCAGAATTGAAGCAGTTCGAGGGAAACATGACATCTATAAGTTTAGAGTACCCACCCCAGGTGTTCACATGGACTATTTTTTTTTAATTTAAGGAAATGGGATTAAGTGACTTGCCAAGGTCACAGCTAGGTAATTATTAAGTGTCTGAGTTCGGATTTAAACTCAGGTCCTCCTGACTGCAGAGTTGGTGCTCTATCCACTGTACCACTTAGCTGCCCTCACATGGACTATTTGTGCCTGCCCGATAGTACAACGTTCCGAGTTCGTATTGATCTGATCAGCCACAGTAGGACACGCTGTAATTTGTCTCAAAGATAGTGATGTCATTTTGGTCTTCTTTGATAACGAATGGCAATAACAAACCAATATCTTGCAATGTTATTTTCCTTTACATGAGGTCCTCATGTAAATGGTTCTCCTAGTTCTGCTTACTTCACTCTGTGTCAGTTTAAACAAGTCTTCTCAGGTCCTTCTGAAACTTTCTTTTTAGCGTACTATATCATTATTATTCATATAAGATGCCCAGTGAATGGGCATTTGCATTCAATTCTTTACTAATACAAAAATACAAAAAATACTGCAAGAAATATTTTGATATGCATAGGCCTTTCTTTTCATCATTAGTTCCCTGAGGTATGTGCCAAATTGTGGTTACACTGGGTCAGAGGGTACATATAGTTTAATGTCTTTTCTAATATAATTTCAATTTATTTTCTAGAGTAGCTGGACCAATTCACAGCTCTATCAATAGTGCATTACAGTATATGCGATCTCAAGTACTTGTCATTTCTGTCATCTGTCACCTTTGCCATTCTGATCAGCATTAGATTTAAAGAAGGTCTGGAAGTTGGGAGAGATGACCAGAATATCATAAGTCCAAACTCCAGTGCCCATGCAGGGTCTCTTCTTGTCTGCCTCTAGCTTCCATGACCACGTCTTACAATTTACTTTGTGGTTATTCCCACATTCTCAGTACTTCCTGAATGATTTATGCTAAAGCCAATTTTGCTGGGAGACTTAAACTTGGCTTGTCTTCTTTTAATAAAGTGCTGTAATTCTGCTGCTTTTATCTTTTAGAGGGGGTGGAGAAGGATGTGATTGTGGTTTTGATTTTACATGAGATATGATGTCTTATTTTAGTTCCTCCTTATACCTCTCCTCCTACCTCCAACTTGTACTATAATAGATCTGGTTGACACATTCAAAATTGAATTAACACCTAGGCTGTATTTTCCCAAGACAACATCATATGAAAAAAAGACAACATCATATGTGTGAATCCTGAACATATTTCATCAACCCTGAAAGGTAGAGATGGTGACCCAGTGGTACAGTAAGTACTTTCGACCTTCAAGTTTTAGGTTTGAACCCAACTATGTCAGTGAAGATCAAAATGCTATTTTTTTCTTGATGGCTACTTGATGGCTTCTTGAAGTGAGTAAACTGCTGATTACTTAATGGTCATTCATTCATTCAACAAGCATTTCTCAAACTCCCATTGTATAGTAGACTATCTTGATCTCTGCCACCTGAAAGCCCAGTATATTTACATTTCACCCTCTTCTAGTGTTCAACCCTGAAGGGGATTGGAGGGTGTCTAGGTTCTCTGTCATTGACTCAAGCCTGCATTGATGATGTCCCTTTATTTTAGGGAGTCCCCTGCACCCCAGTTCCATCTGACCACTTGATAGTCAGGTTAGTTGTGACCTTGGGCAAATCACTTAATCCCATTGCCTTAAATAAAAAAATAGTCCATATTTATGACATATGACAATAGTCCATATTATGACAAAATACAAATGGTCCCTCAAAACTTGAAGGCATAAACCCCACCCAGTATCACCTCAGTCTGGGAAAGGAAAGAATATTAGATTCCCAATCTAGTTAAGTTACCATGTAGTGTGGTCTCACCAAATTCCAAGGCCAAAGCACCTTTCTTCTTAGGTTTAGGTTTCAGGGCATCCCTGTTGGACTGGCAACACTGGGCTTCCAAGTTTGCCTCAAAGGTCATCATGACTCAAGGATCCCAGATCTGAGGATTCCACAACTTGTGTCTAGAACTGAAAAGGACAAACAGAACAGAACAAAACTAAACCCTAGGTTGCTTCTCAGGACTACAGGGCTCAAAAAAAAAGCTAGGAAGAGAGAGGGTAGCCCTTTAAATCATGGCACCCATACTTTGGGTGAATAGACACTTCACCTTTTCTGGATGTCTCTGGAGAGAGAGTAAGTGACCCAGATGCAGTCGGTTTTGGCTGCACAGCCATTTGAAAGAGGCTGTTACCATCCATGTGGTAAAGGAATGAAGGATATTGTCTTCTAGAAGCTGGTTCCTAGCCTCTCTTGGGTGGGCATAGGCATACTAGATAATCTGGGTATGTGCAAAGTCTCTTCTTTAACAGAATTTATATTCTACTGGAGAGAAACAACACAGGCAAATTAACACAGACATACAAAATAAATATTGTCATTTTAGCTAGGAGAAGTCAAAGAAGAATTCCAGAAAACTCTCTTGTAGAATGGTGGCACTGGGACTGAGATTGCAATGGAATTTCCAGGAGGTAGTGGTAAGGAGGGACAGCATTCCAGGCATAGTCCTTTCTAAGGCGTGGAGATATAAGACATCAAATAGACCATTTTGAGTGAGATATAGAGTGAATGAGATGAGTCATTTGAAATCAATATGTTGATTCCATCCTTACTAAATGACATCTGAGTGAAGTCTCAGTGGACCGTTGCATAGAAGACTCAACAGATTTAAATACTACCAACACTGGGCTGAATGGGGATTGAAGAAATCTCTTCTATTACTAAGAATAATGCTTCCCACCTTTCACTGAAGCGTTCAGGGGTTTTTGGAGCTACCATTTGATCAAGTTGTTAAAAATTCATGAGTGGAGGGCTTAGTAGAGTGAGATCACTTTATGATCCTAGTGTTAGAACGCTGGCTGGTTGGGCTAATTGTCATATAGATAGCTGACCTTTGTGGTAGTTTACACTTGATCTGGATTATATCTGAATCCAAGTAATGATGAGTCATGTAACAGGACATACATAATGTCCTTTTTCCCATATACAATAAAGGCATAGTGTCTTAATGCATGGTACCCTGTGACCCAGTGACACTGGTCCTTTTGTTTTTCCACATACATTATACTTTTTTCATTGATTGCCCCCAACTCTGGAAGTCTCTCCCTTCCTCTGTCTTCTAGCTTTCCTTCTTTCAATTCTTATCTAAAGTTTCACCTTCTACAAGAATGTTGCCTTTTTCTTTGAGATTATTTATCCTGTTTAGATCTTATTTGATCATAGCTGTTTGCATATTATCTCCCTCATTAGACTGTGTTCTCCTTGAGAAAAGGCACTTTTTTTCCCCTTTCTTTGTCCTCCCATTAATTAATATGGTAGGCACTTAATAAATGTTAGTTGACTGACTTTAGTAGGCATTTAATGATTGCTAGATTGTTTAAAAAAAGAAGAAAAACCTGAAGAACTTTTCCCCTCTTGCTGTGGGAATGTAGCTAAACTAATATTTTCAGTACTAATCAAATTGCACTATGACTTCATTCCCCTCTCTAGACCAAAACTCCCCCCCCCCCCCATTATCCATCCTGATATGCTCCATCTTTCCTGGAATGTCAGCTTGTTGAAGGAAGGGACTATTTTCAATTTTTATTTGTATCCCTAGCATCTAGCAGAATCCTTTAAATGTAGCGAACTTTTTAAAAATGTTTTTTCATTCATTCAAGAAGAAGAGATATGTTTTGCTCATTGGTGTTTTGTTGCAAGACAAGTCAAGTAAGTGACATCTATTTATTTTACATCAATTATTGGACAGGCACAGGAGACAAGTGTGGGGCCTGGAATCTGGAACTTCAAATCTGGTCTCAAACACTAACTAGCTGTGTACTCTGGGCAAGTCACTTAATCCTGTTTGCCTCAGTTTCCTCATCTGTAAAATGAACTGGAGAAGAAAATGACAAACCACTCTAATGACTTTGCCAAAAATAAAAAATCAACCAAAATCCCCTAATGAATCACAAAGAGTGGGACATGACTGAAAAATGTTTAAACAGCAACAAAAACATGCCTAGCATTGTGCTAAATAATACAATTTATGCAAAAAAGTATTCATTTGTTCATTTAAGCATCTTTAGAGTGGTAGACATACAATAATATCTTTTTTGTCTAATTGTTGTTTATGTCTTGTTTCTCAAAATAAAGGTTAAAAACTAGAAGACAGAAAATATAATGAGAGGTGACTATAGGACTATAGTGATTATAAACATAAGCACTATGTTTTATTTATTGTTATGTTTACCACTCTAAAGAGATTTTTGATGGCTAAATAAAATGCATATTATGTAGTTTTTAAAAAGTTTACTTCACTGAATTGTTGCTGAATTAAATGTGTAATATTTAAATATTTCTCAAAGATTTATCTTTGTTGAGGTAGTTGGAAAAGTTTTCACAGAAGATTGAAGCATTAGCTGAGTTTTAAAAGACAAGTGAGATTAGGAGAGGGTAAAAGAAAACAAAAACTCTGATTCTTGTTTTTCCATCTAGAACTCAAACTGGAAATAGAAAATATTTTTATAAACTTGGGTACTGGCATGTTCAGATGCAGTTTAACTTCTCAAAAAAAAGTTTGTTCTTTTTCTAACTGCATGATTTTTTAAAAAATATTCAATATTGTATTATGCATTAGTACTAAGGTGTTAGTTTCTCTAGCTTTGTGAGTACAGGTAATATTCTGCAACACATAAATGGTCACCTTTTAAAAACTATAAAACATAAAATTCCCTGGGATTCATCTAATGAAATGTGCTATGAATTTTGCTTTTGTTATATCACTTAAATATATTTTTAAAATACCACCTAACATTGATAATTACCCTTCATTGTGGTCAAAGAAAGAAAAGAAAAAAAGGAAGGAGGAAAGGAGGAAAGGCAGGAAGGAAGAAAAAAGAAAGAAATATCACACACACACACACACACACACACACAAATACACCCATACACCCACTGCCTCCTCACTTTCAAGTCTTGCTTCTGACACATACAGGACAGGTGACTCTGAGCAAGTCACTGAGCCTCTCAGTTTTCTAGGCAGCTCTCTAAGGATATAAGGTACAGAGAAGGTGTCATTAGCATTAATACAAGTTTCCTGAATAGGAAATCCCCAATACCAATGGAATCACCTCAAATGAAAGGTGATAATCTTTGAACATCCAGTTACTTCCTCTTCCCTCCACTTTCCTTTTCAGAACTCCAAGCCATTTCCCCTCAACTTCTAAAGGTTCCCACCATTATGTCCCTGAGTAGTCCACCAGCTGGTGGGAACTTCGGTCTTCATCTATATGGAGGAATGTATCAGAGCTGAAGCGGACACTTTCCCTCCTCACAGACCAGGCAGAAGCTATATGGTAGCTGGCCTTGATGGTTTTGTTTGAAACAGCTCATGGAAAATTGGGTCAAATTAAAAAGTGATTTTTTTTTTAAATGTTAAGAGAGAGATTAGAATCGAACAAATACAAATCTCCAGGATCTAGGAAATACAAAGGGAGTTGACTACTATTTTTGATGCTAATTAATAAAAAGAAAGAGAGGCATATACCTTAAAGGCTTTTGGGTAGTGAACTTCTGGGGTAATTGTGTCATTTTCGTGTACTTCAAGGGAAAATAATATTGAGATAGGAGGAAAAAAGTATGGCAATTGTCCTGCTCAGGAATCAAGAAGACAGCTGGAAGGAGATAGTCTACCTATTTTCCTACCTATCCCCAAAGTCCCTTTTCATTTGGAAGCTTGAACCATCTTTTATAAAAAAAAAGATCACCTTAGGATGAGAAAGAATATACATAGAGAGATTTAGGGAAATGAAGCTCTGCCTGTCCAGATATCTAACAAGAAGGAAGAGTAATTCCAAACTGGGGAAGGGGTACTCCTTCCAAGTCCCTCTGTGAGTATCCATCTCATATGGAGAGATAGAGTGAGGTCACAAGCTGGACTTGGAGTTGGTAAGTTGTTGTGGTTTACTCTTTGTGACCTGTTTAGGTTTTTCCTTGGAATGGTTTGTCATTAGCTTCTCCAGTTCATTGTACAGATAAGGAAACTGAGACGCATAGGTTTAAGTGATTTGCCCAAGGTTACCCAGCTAATTAAGTGTCTAAGCCCAACATTGAACTCAGACCTTCCTAACTCCAGCCTGGGGCTCTATCCACAGCACTATCTAGCTGCCCCTGGAGTTAGGAAGACCAGGATTCAAATCCTGCCCTTCCAATATTACTTGTGCGACCATGGTTAAGTCAATTACCAGTTCTGAGCATCAGTGTCCTCTCCCATAAAATGCATTTTGCTCCTTTCAGAAAAGAATTGATTTGGGGCAGCTAGGTGGCACAGTGGATAGAGCACCGGCCCTGGGGTCGGGAGTACCTGAGTTCAAATCCGGTCTCAGACACTTAATAATTACCTAGCTTTGTGGCCTTGGGCAAGCCACTTAACCTCATTTGCCTTGCAAAAAAAAAAAATGCATTGGTTTTCTATTTCTGTCCAATCCTACAGCAAAGACAGCATTTTTAATTGTTCTATAATAATTCCCCAAGGACTCTTCTGGTCAACATGAGAATGAAGACCAAACTTTAGTCAAGTGAGAAATCAACAATGTAGTCTTTGGGGGGACCTTATCTCCATTCCCATTTTTATTGGCAAGTAAAGTTCCTAGAGCAAAGCTATATCTTAGTCCTGAGGGTTCTAAGGTACCTGTGAGGGCATAGGGTATGTCTTTCATACATTTGGCTTAAGTGCCTGTTCTGGCATTTTCCTTAATATCAATGGCTAGTGATTATAGCTGCAATATCATTTATGATTGTTGTCTTTTTTTTTTTTTTTTTTAGTTTTTGCAAGGCAGTGGAGTTAAGTGGCTTGCCCAAGGCCACGCAGTTAGGTAATTATTAAGTGTCTGAGGTCAGATTTGAACTCAGGTACTCTTGACCCCAGGGCCGGTGCTCTATCCACGGCGCCACCTAGCAGCTCCATTGTTGTCCTTTGTAATCAAAGAAGATCATGACATCATATGGATGAGGGAATGACTTTAACATTATGATTTTTGTGAGGGGAATGTTGTGGAAAACCATCCTTCTCACTGCTTCTTTCAGAACAGTCTTCACTCTTGTAAAGACTAACAGACTGCCTTTTGTGAGGGGTTGGGGGAGGGAGGAAGTAAGATTAGGGTAAAAATTGTAAAAATCAAAATACATAAAATCTTAAAAGAAAGAACAATCTTCACTCCATGGCCTGATCTAATAGGAAATAGTGGGAGTTCTTGGCCTTATGGGGTCTTTTCCATGTTATTGAGCCCCCCCCCCATGTTATTCTAAGCAGAGCATCAGTATGTTGATATTACGGTGACAAGCTTGCAACAATATGATAAAAACTAACCTGTCTCTTGATGGTCTAAGCATCAGTACAGTGATTTTATAGCAATAGTCTTTCACCAGTAAGCTAAAGCTAACTAGAGATAGAGTGTTGGGCCTGGAGTTAGGAAGACTCATTTTTCTGAGTTCAAATCCAATCTCTGACATTTATCAACTGTGTGACCCTGGGCAAGTCACTTAATCCTATTTGCCTCAATTTCCTCATCTGTAAAATGAGCTGAAGAAGGAAATAGCAAGCCAGTTAAATATCCCTACCAAGAAAACTCCAAATGGGGACATGAAGAATCAGATATGACCAAACAATAGAATGTTTAAACAATTAACATTTAAACAAATAATTAACTAACTTTTGCAGTGGGATATTTCCTAGGGATACAGAAACACACAATTCCCTAGCTCATCTCAAACCTTGATGAGCATTGGTTCAAAACTGAAGAGTGGCTGAAAAACATTTTTTTCCACCAAGTCATTTTCAAATATGGCATCTGAGAGATAGAAAAGTCTCTCCCTGACTTACAGAAATCTTTGTGTAGTTCCACTGTAAGGCTGGGTCATATAAGTCACTCAGGATTTTGCTTCTATCATGCTTGGCTTCCTGGCCAAGTTTCTGGACCCCAGGGGCTCTCAGTTTTTGGAAGCTCACAAGGTCACCAGTCTGGTCTGTTCCGTTTCTAATATTCCTTCACAAAAGGAAGGAAATAATAAGACATATCAGGGACAAAAGCAACAACAGGGGCATGAGCTCATGGCTTCATTTCAACCTCGCTGGGGACTGAAGGTCCTTGGCACAGTCTTCACCTGGAGACTTACAACAAAGAGAAGGAGGTCAAGTCATCTAGGCTTTTGTCTGTAGGCAGGCTTAGCTGCCAGAATCCAGTGGAAAAGCTTTCTTTCCTTCTTGCTAAGTAGACAGGAAAATATTCCCCAAAATGTCTGCGTATGCTCTTCATAAAGAGTCATGTCTGCTTATTCCACATCACTGGGCGCTACAAGTAGGCTCCCCAGACCCACAAGCTGCCAGAGCTAAGCCCCCAAAGGTCAGTCCCCTACTCCAACTTGATGACCCCCGTGTGTACTTGTATTATTGGGGGGATGTCTTTCTTTTCTTGAAAAAGAACAAAAAGTGCTGGTAAGTGGAAAAATAAGCATTTGGGTAAGGGAACATTATAAAAGTTCTATGGGGGGGGGAGAATTTAGAAGTTATTCCTCATTTGCACTGAGGTATGGATTGGGCTATTGTTCTTCCACTTAACAGAGTCATTTTTTCTTGTGGAGACATCTTTTCAAAATCTCTGTCCAGCTCCCCAGTCTGTAAAGTCTGCTTACAGCAATTATATTCAGCAAAAGGCCTAGACTTTGGTCACCTGGCTCAGACAGACTGAGCAGTGTGGGAATGATACTGAATACAAGGTGATGTGGTTTCCTAGGCACTAGCCCTGAAAGCTTCTGATTCCAATTCCTCTCTGGCACATCCTTTTTTCCCTCTTCCCAACACTCCCTACCCCCCTTAAATCATCAGAACTACTCTGTTAAAATCTGAAACCTTAACCCTTGCCTAACCTTTACTTAAAAAATGGGATGGAGAATGAGATTATAGGGGAAGGGTTTTTTGTTTGCTTTTTCTTAATGGGGGAATTTAACCTTCAAAGGCAGGGAGGATAACTGACAGGGATCATTAAGGCAGTTAGGTGTCTCAGTGAACAGTGTTAGACTTGGATTGGGAAGATCTGAGTTCAAGAAGGAAGGAAATGAATATTTATTTAGTTCTTACTATGTATCAGATACTATGCTAACTGCTTCGGATAAAGAGAAACTAGTGAAAAGAACAATCAATAGTCTCTGCCCTCACAGAGCTTACATTCTAATGGGGGTGGAAATGCAACACTATAAAAAGATGAAAAGAGTGGGAAAAGAGAATGAAAGTTTGGAAGAGTGGGATAGGAGAGACATCATTTTGAAATCCAGAAGCCAAAAATAGGGTTCTTAGAAGACTAAAAGCCAGTCTGGGCCTTTCCACCAAATGGGGGACTCTAGGAGAAAGTCACTAATGTGAGAAAGGGCAGGTCTTGCAGAGGGAGCTCCATGTTCAAAAAGCTACAGGGATGGTTGGTTATTCAAAAGCAAGTAAGATAATATCTGTGAAGCACTTTACAAAGCTAAAAGTACTATCTAACTCTATTATTATTATTAATTATCATTATTATCTGACTCATTACCTCTACAGACAATCAAGACACTGGAGGTGAGTGAATCAGTTATGTGGTTTTTCTTCAGTAAGGGAAGAAGGGAAGTTTGATTAGGGGAGTCCCTAATTGGGTGAGTTTTCTAATCATGTTGATGAAATTACAGGGTGTGGGCCCTTGTCTCAAAGTCTGTGAGGTACACCCCCCCCCCCATGGAAGGTAACCTTTCCTGCTTGCCTAGGGGATACTTGCCCCTGCCCTGGCAGCCTGGAAACTCCCCACGCTTAACTAACTGAAGCTTAAGATTTGGATTCTTGTCAAAGGAGTTACCTTCTTTCTATGGTCTATAAAGATAAGCTGGTAGACTGGCTCATTTCCCTTTTTGTCTTTTCCCTTGTGCCTTCTTCTTACCTACCTCCCTTTCTCCAGGTGCACTTAATGATGATTTGTACATTATATACCTTCCAGGTGGCCCAAAAGGAATATTCCTTAATTTCAAATAGCTGAGCATTTTCTTTCTATTGTTTTGTTTGCTTTTCTGGGCACAAATCAAAAACACAGTCCTGAGAGTGAACTTTCCCATTACAGTGATGGAGGCAGCTGCCTCCTGATAAGATTTCCTTAATGAACCACATAGCAGAGGCAGACGTGTATATTTATTTGTATATATATTTACTTTATCCAAAGTTCATGAGTAATATTTTTGGATCCTAAACTCTTGGTGTAAATAGAGAATTATCAAAGGAACCCATGAAGTTAAAGAAATAAAGCTACATCATGGGGGTATGGGAACTGGAGGAAAAGATAGGGACATATTATCCATGATATTGCCATGAATTACTCAGATAATATATATCTGATGTGAAAGGGATTTCTTTTTTAGCAGCTCCCAGAGTATGTTTACTTGCCAGGGTAAGTTCAAATCAGAGGGTGGTACCTTGAGTTTCAGGGAGACTAGGTAGGAAAGAAGGAATCAATAGAATATCAAAAGATTGCCCCTAATAGCAGATCAAAGTTCATTTCCATTCAAGTGGGAGTTTATGTGATTTTTGTCTGTTCATGCATTCCTATTTAACCTTTGCAATATTTTTTGGAATAAAATAAAGGCCATCCCATATTTGATTTATACATACTACCTTGAATGCTTGTATAGGAGATAGAGATGCTGGGATCTCAGAAGTTATGCTCTCAGATCACTACTTGTGCCAACTACCACCACAAAGTCATCCAAAGTATTACGTCCTTGTATCAGGATGTTATTGGAGTACAGGGTCTATGGACAACTCTCACTTTTCCCTTTTTTTTGCTTAGGAATGAGGGAGTCTCACTGAAAATGTATATTTGTATTTGTATTTGTCTGTGTCTGTGTGTGTGTGTGTGTGTGTGTGTGTGTGTGTGTGTGTGTGTGTGTGATGTGAAAAAGACAGAGAAGGACATTTCCTGCCAAGACTGGTGCAAGCCCCTTAATAAAATAATTAGGGGAAGAGTTTTTGCTTACCAATAAAATAGAAAGCAGATAGAGATTTCTGCTGATATTTGTAACCATGAAGAAAGACAGAGAAACCAGGCTGGCACCGAGGGGGACAGTAATTGGAAGCAATGAGTATGGTTTGAGGCAAATGGAAGTCAGGAGTTGCCTCAGACTGGGAGAGGAAACAAGGCTGAGTACATTGAAATCACTCACACCTCACTTTAACTACAAACAAACCTTGTCTACCTTGCCTTGTGTGAATGAGTCCTGTGGAGTCCTCATTTCTAAAGTGATGTTAGAACACCAGATTCATCCAGAAATGTGCTGATATTATTTAACTTACTCTTTTCTGTCCCAATAAATAGACAGATAAATGAGTAGATAGACATAGATACATAGATTTGGTAGCCCTATATCTACACAGATCATTAGATTTTATTTTTTTTTTCCTTTTCTAATGCTATTCCTTGCCTGGGTCCATTATCATGGTAAGGAACTGAATTCCTAAACCTGGATTAAATTCTAAAGTTTCTGGTATTCAAACTAGGTAGGAAAAAATGAGTCAAAATAGGTGAGTTATGATTAAAGGTCTTCATGATTTGAACCTGAGTCCATGAGGGTCTAAAGATGATAGGATCTATTGATTATAATTTTTAAGTGACTGACTGAAAAAAAGGGAAGCTAGAAGTTTGTGCTTGGTGAATGTGAAAGGAAGAAAATTACATGAATGCCACCTGCCCCATGGCCAGCTATTTAGTTTCTGGTAGTTTCCAGAGAACCAAAGAGTTGATCTTAAAAGACATGAATTTGCCTTAGGTATGCAGTTCCTTCAGAACCCGTTGGATTTCTTCCATGCCAGCACAGGATCAGCCAATTTACGGCTGGGAAATTCTTTCTTAAAGGAGCAAAGATCCTTGCAGATACTAAGTGACTTCTTAAAGGTTTTTTAAAAGCCTCTGGCCAGCTCCCAGAGATCCTATTGGGAACTGGCTTTCAAATTAGACAGCAAAGAATCCAGGGGTCAGCAAAATCAGTTGCCTTTATTACCAAGGACATAATGACTAAGAGCATTTAATCAAACATCGCTTGTTAAGAAAAACCCTTGAAGTTTCTAATTGGTGTTGGTTTTGACAAAAAACAAGACTGAAAGAGGATAGAGAATTTGATTTTAAATGGGCTAATAATTGATAACAATGATAAATTCAAAAGGTTGAAGCATCTAGTCCAGTGACTCCCCACCTTTTAAAATCCTGAGTATATTTTAAAATTTGTTGTGGCACATGTGGGAATGCTGAGACCACTAATGAAAATCTGAGAAGGCAGGAAAAAAAGAAATGCAAGAATTATGGTGATGGAAGAAGGTAGGAACTTTGAAAAGAATATATCTGATCATCATTTAGCATGCAAAGCATTTTACCATTTACTCCCAATCTATCTTTTCAAAAAAATTCATTTCCTTTCTTCTAGTGAACCCTCTACTATATTCTGAGCACTCTTGGACCCTGTTGGCTGTCCTGAACCTGAATCTTCCTCTATATGGTGTAACCCCTAATTAGAAAGTGAACTCCTTGGGAGTAGGGACTTTTTTCTTTTTTCTTTGTATAGCCCCAGAACTTAGGGACACAAGATATTCATTTCTACTTCCAGTATTTCCCTTATTTAGAATGTATCTTTTTTTCCTATCAAAATAATATGTATTATTCAATAGAAATATTGTTTTCCATGAAGCTTCCCTGACCACTCCTATCCATTCACGGATATATACCATTTTACCATTTATGAAATTATTTCCTTTAATGTCTCTCTTCTGCCAGTTTTGGATCCCCTTTCCTGGAATCTCTAAAATAAATAAAAGCAAATAATAGTGCAGTGGATAAAGTGCTGGGTCTGAAGTAAGGAAGTCTCATCTTCTTGAGTTCAAATCTGGCCTCAGACACTTAGTAATTTTGTGATCACTTAACCCTGTTGGTTTCAGTTTCCTCAAATATAAAATGGGCTGGAGAAGAAAATAGCAAACTACTCAGTATCTCTGCCAAGAAAACTCCAAATAGGGTCATGAAGAACTGGACGTGACTAAAACTACTCACCAACAACAAAGATATATATGAGATTATTATTATAAGAGAAAAATTTAGTATTCTGCTTTTGACACAAGCTTGTCAAAGATAATTTATTATCTAATCATGGTGAAAAAGACACAGAAAAAGAGATGGGGAGATAGACTGATAGAGAGAAAGAGAGAAACAGACAGGGAGACAGAGACATGGGAGAGAGAGACACAGAGACAGACAGAGACAGAGAGAGACAGAGACAGAAAGACAGAGACAAAGAGAGAGAGGAAAGAGAAAGGGAGGATGAGAGAGATAGAGAGGAGAGACAGCTTAATAACTTGGGCAAGTAACTCAGAAACCCCATTGCCTTCAATAAATTTTTTTAAAAAAGTTTAAAAGAGAGAGAGACAGACAGACAGACAAACAGAAGGAGAAAGAGACAGAGAGGAGAAATAGAGATAGAGAATGAGAGTGATCAAGAGAGACAGAAAGAGAGAGAGTAATGGATCCTTGCAGCTCTCACCTTCAACTTGGAGGCTTGTTCAGTACAGTCGATAAATGAAACAACCCAACCACGAAACAAATATGTGTATGTGTGTGTGTGTGTGTGTGTGTGTGTGTGTGTGTGTGTGTGTGCATAGACATATTATAGGAAAGCTTTATATAGACATTATATAGTAGAATCACAGTTAGGGAAGTTAATCTCTGAGTTAGGGAAGAACCCACATAGTCCAATTCATACCTGACCATGAATCCTCTCTATAACAAACCAAAAAAGTGGCCATTTGACTTCTATTTGAAGACTTGTAGCAAAGGAAACTCCACTACCTCACTTATGGTTGATTTTTAAAAAATGTTTCTGGACATTTTTCAAAAAGTTGGCATTAGGTCCTTGGTCAGGAATATCATCCTCAATCAATCAATCAATCAACAAGCATTTAATAAGTATCTAAAACTAAGCACAATGCTAGACCTGACAGATTCAAGGACAACAACAATAAAAGAAATAATCTCTGCTCTCAGGGAACTTACTATCAATTGGTAGAAATTCTCATTACTAGAAAAGTTTTTCTAATTATATTTTACTATTTCAAGCCTTCTCTCCCTTGCTCATGCTCTTTGAGATAAAAAGAAAAACAAATCCCATTAAAAATATGTATAGTTAAGCAAAAACAAATCACAAATTGGCCATATCAAAAAAAGGCTCATTTTACACCATTTCATATCTTTTCAATAAGATGGGTAGCATGTTTAATCATTAGTCATATGGAATCATGGTTGGTCATTTTACTAATCTTAGTTCTTAAGTCTTTCAAAGTTGTTTGTCTTTACAATATTGTTGTGATTGTAAAATAGTCTTCTCTTGGTTCTTTCTGCCAACTCCACCATGTTATCAGTTCATACAAGTCTTCCCAGATTTCTCTGAAATATCCCCTTCATCATTTCTTACAACATAATAGCATTCTATCATATTTATATACATGATATGGTATATTTATATACTTTATATCTTATTTCAACTACTCCTTAATTGACAGACCCTTCTATTTGTCACTGCAAAAAGAGCTGCAATAAATAAATTTTATATATCGTTAGAGTTTGTTTATAACCAAACTTTCTTCCAAGTTACTTTCTCTCTAGACTGCCCCCACCCCTCCCTTATTCCTTGACTACTTGAATTATTTTTCTTTGACTCAGAAATTTTGGATTTCTGCTATAATGTTGTTGGAGTTTTCATTTTGGGTTTTGTGAATTCTTTCTACTTAATGATTTCTTGAAATACGGTGTCTAGACTTTTTTTGCTAATTTATTTTATGTCATGAAATGAGTTTTAAAAATTGTCTCTACTTAATATGTTTTTCAAGTCAGTTGTTTTTGCCATGAGATGCTTCACATTTTCATTTATTCTTCCCAGTATTCTGACTTTGTTTTAATATCTCTTGTTGTCTCATGGAGACAATTTAGTCCATTCTAATTCTGAGGAAGTTTGTTACTTGGACAAGTTATTGTAACTGTTGTGCCAATCTGTTAATTCCTTTTCCCCTACTCAAGGCATTCTTTACTCAAAGACTTTATTTGAACCATAAATCTGGTAGCAAGATATCTAATTAATACAAAGGGCAAAGAAACTCACAAGAAAATAAATTGAAAATATATTCATTCTTTTTCTATTCTCCGATTCATAAAATTGATATAATTTTTTATAGGCACCAGTGGAGAATTCATGATTCTAAGGAGAACTCAGAGGTGGTCTTTTCTCAACATGATTTCTAAAGATGGCAGGGAGTTTACTGATATCTTTTGGCTGCAGTCATTTGCCTCTCTGGCTTTAGGGTCAACAGGACCAGGCTTCCAGAAAGATGTGAGTTCAGACTAACTGACCCTGCATCTATACTTTCTCCTTACTCTAGCTAGAACTACTTTTCTCAGTGAAAGAGAAAACTATCTTTGTCTTGTAACTCTCATTTTAGTTTTCACCATTGCCAAATATGCCAATACTTATTCCCTTATATAATACTCCTTTGTAACTTTCTTCTTCAAACCCAGTTCATACCTCTTGACAAAATTCCTGCATCTAGTTCTAGTTTCATAGCGTATTTGGCCTTCAGACATTTAGTTAGTACAGGCAAATAAGGTCAGACAGGAGTTGTTGAACTCTTATTATAGTAAGACTTAAAAACTGATTGTATGTAGGAGATGGGGGAGGTAGGAAGTCAAAGATGACTTGGATTGGAATATAGTTAACAAGGAAAATGGCAGTGATGCCATTAACAGAAACAGGAGAATCAGTAGGAGAAGTTGTGAGACAGTGGGGTGGGAAAGGAGAGATAAAAAGTTTTATTTTGGGGCAGCTAGGTGGTGCAGTGGATAGAGCACTGGCCCTGGAGTCAGGAGTGCCTGAGTTCAAATCTGGCCTTGGTCACTTAATAATTACCTAGCTGTGTGGTCTTGGGCAAGCCACTTAAATCCATTGCCTTGCAAAAACCTAAAAAAAAAAAAGTTTTATTTTTTAACACACAGATATACCTTGGAAATATTGTGGGTTTGGTTTCAGACCACTACAATAAAGCAAATATCACAATAAAACAAGTCACACCAATTTTTTGGTTTTCAAGTACATATAAAAGTTATATTTACACTGTACTATAATCTATTAAATATGCAATAGTATTATTTCTAAAAATTGTACATACCTTAATTGAAAAGTACTTTATTGAGAAAAAAATGCTATCATCTTGAGCTTACAGTGAGTTGTAATTTTTTGCTAATGAAGGGTCTTGACTTGATGTTGATGGCTACTGCCTGAATAGGAGAGTGGTTGTTGAAAATTGAAGTGGTTGTGGCAATTTCTTAAAATAAGACAACAATGAAGTTTGTCTCATCAACTGACTCTTCCTTTCTCTTGAATACTTTGAGGCCATTGTAAGGTTATTAATCCAATTTCAATATTGTTGTATCTCAGGGAATCATGGAGATTCTGAGGAGAGGGAGAAGAGCAGTCAATGGACCAGTCAGAATATACACAACACTTATCAATTAATTCATCTTATATGGGTGTGATTCACAGAGAATCCCCTTCCCCCAATTCTAGTAGTAACATCAAAGAACACTGATCACAGATCTCCATAACAGATATAATAATAATAATAATAATAATAATAATGAAAAAGATGGAAATATTGTGATAGTTACCAAAATGGGACATGATGTGAGCACATGCTGTTGGGAAAATGAAGCCCTTGGATTTGTTAGATGCAGGATTACCACAAACCTTCAACTTGTAAAAAAAAAAATACAGTATTTATGAAGCACAATAAAATGCAATAAAATGATTTATACTATATACTGAGCTTGAATTGTCCACAGGACAATTAAATGAAGAAATTCGATAGGCCTCAGGAAGTATGAATCCAGAGCCCTAAGAAGAGTTCAGTACTTAAGAGGTAAATTGGGGAGCTAGAGAGTCATCCACAAAGATAATAGTTGAAGTTATGTAGAGGATATTACCATGGGGGAAACTGTATTCATAAAGAAAAGAGGATAAAGGAGAAGTATCCACTTTTAGGATGCTCATTCAAAAAAAGACAGTTTAAAAGTTTAATAGGGAAGAAGAAAAGCCAACAATATAATTACAGAAATAAGAAAATAAGGGCCTACTTTTCTATGATGAAGGGAAAGTAGTGAATTGAAGATTGTGCCACATTTTAGATTGAAAAGGATCCTGCATAAGGGTCTAAAGAATTGGATTCTAGACCTGCTTCAATGGTCATCTAACCTTAGTTTAAGTCACTTAACTAGTCTCAGACTCAGATTCCTCATCTTTAAAAGGAGAATAATATTTGCCTTGTCAGCTTCATAGAGTTTTTGGAAAGATGAAAGAAGATAGTGTAAGTTTTTCTAACTATCAAGAAAAAGGATGTCTTGGCTATTGGGATAAATGATATTCTGGAAAGGCTTTCTGGAGAACACAGATCTCAAGCTATAGCTGAAAACGGGATCAAATGTTTCCAGCAAAATAGTTGAGATTCCAAGTCCTCCAGACTTGCTTACCTGACCTTGCACAAGTGTTTTGTTTTGTTTTGTTTTTTAATCTTGCAATGCCTTCTGTGAAGTGGTGAGTATATTACCCTCTCACAAAGATGTGGCAGAAATGAGCTGTTTATTGATTGTGAAATATTTTGAATGCATCACATACCAGCTAAGTGCTAATAAGAGAGGAAGCCAAAAGCTGTGGCTTTCCTAGTGAGTTGACTAAATGTTCCTTCTCATAAATGTTTAAAGTCCCATAGAAAGAAATATCTTGTGACTGGGATTTAATCATCTCATTTCATTAAAATGTAGATTTAAAGATACAAATACCATAATAGAATGAATGAATTTATTAAGCATGTTATTTGCAAATTAGGGGGCTCCCCAGCTAGGTGATACAGTGGATAGAGTACTGGGTATGGAGTCAGGAAGACTCATCTTCCAGAGTTCAAATCTGGCCTCAAACACTTTCTAGCTATATGACCCTGGGCAAGTCATTTAACTCTTTGCCTTTTCTGTAAAATGAGCTAGAGAAGAAAATGGCAGACCACTCCAGTATCTCTGCCAAGAAAATCCCAAATAAGGTCATAAAGAGTTGGATATGACTGAAAAATGACTGAACAACTGAATTCCAGGAGATGAGAAAAGCTAAAAAATTGTTGGCGGGGGGGA
Organism: Macrotis lagotis; assembly: GCF_037893015.1. Lineage (NCBI taxonomy): Eukaryota > Metazoa > Chordata > Mammalia > Peramelemorphia > Peramelidae > Macrotis > Macrotis lagotis. The sequence goes on from NC_133660.1 coordinate 161,051,091, forward strand.
ATGGTGGAAAGAATATAGCAAAAGGAACTGGAAAGGGCAAAAAAGAGAAACTTCTACTACATCAGAAATTTGCCTGGGTGATGTTCCTATCTTCTCTCAGAGAGACAGAGTGGTCACATAGACAGAGGAAAATCCAGGTCAAGGATATTCTCAGATACTTGGTGGCTGTGTGACCTTGGGTAAGTCACAATCTCTCTGGTCCTGTAAAAATGAGAGTAGGACTGAATTGTTAACATCTTAGATCTCTTCCAGAATCAAATCTAAGATCTTATTAAAGCTACTTTAGAAATTTAGTTTTACCCCTCCATTTTATAGATGTAAGTAAGCACAAAGTGATAAAATACTTGTCCAGAATCAAATGGCCAGAATGTGCAACCAGACTTCTGACTCCAAATCCAACATTCTTTCCACCATACCACATTGCTTCCCAGACTTTACATTTAGGAAATGTCTCTAACCACACCCCATCCTATGATCTGAAAAATATCAGAATGAAGTGGGAAGGCCTGAGACTTTTTTAAAACCCTATTGAGTTCTAGCAATTAGAGATTAATTTGTGTCAAAGGCCCTCTTTTAAAATACCTTTTTTGGGGGGAGGGGGAGATTAAAATTGGTAGTCATTTACATTCTACTTTGTGTTGTTCAGTCATGCCTGACTCTACAAGACCCCAATTAGGATTTTCTTGACAAAGAATTGGGGTAATTTGTCACTTCTTTCTCCAGTTCATTTTACAGAAAAGGAAACTGAGTCAAAAGGGCTGAGTAACTTGCCCAGGATCACACAGCTAATAAGTGTTTGAATCCAGTTTTGAATTCAGAACTTCCTGACTTCATACCCAACACTCTCTCTGCTATGTCACCTAGCTCATCAGCTGACTTAACACCTAGATAAAATAGAATTATTATTATTATTATTATTATTAATGTAAAAGGGATACTTGAGGACAAAGGAGATATTATTGGGCCCCTGGAACCCAAAGTTGGGAAACTGGCACAAGGGAAGACCTAAAAGTATGAGTTAAGGGGAAAATTAATTATTTTAGAATTTTGTGTAGTGCTCAAGTGGCCAGTCCAGTGCCCCTAAAATTCCCTATAGTACTCACTGCCTTTGACAACCTTCCACTTGAGTGGTGCCTACTCTGCCCTGTAAATAGAAACATTAGTAATGATACATAAAACTTGCATGTGTAAGTTGGCATGACTCATTTATGTAAGTATAAGTGTGTACTCCAACTTGTATAAGTTGGACTCCAACTTTATTTGTTTTTTACCCCCAAATAATGGCTTCAGTTACTAGAATTATCAAGAGTGCTTTAATCTCACACTTGGTATTTTCCAACTTTTGAGGACTTAGTCAAAAACGAACTGAACATTATATGAATTATTATAAATATGACTTTGGAAATGCACCCAGAACAAGGGTTCTTAACTTTTTTGGATGCTATGGATCCCTTTGTAGAATAATGGTTTCAAACAATTGAACGAAAGGCTAAATGTCAGTTAAAGACTAGTGAAAAGAAAGATGTAACTTTTCTCCTCATCCAAATTCATGAATCCTCTGAAATCTACTCATGGAACCAGGTTGAGAATGCTTGCTATTTAGAAGAGCATACTGGGTTGGAATTGGCTATTGAATCTCCACTGATTGCTGGGTATCCTTCCTAAGGAAAGCCTCCTCTCTTTAGCTCTAAAATAGTTCTGTTCCATTATGAAGAATCATTTCCCCTCCTTAACCAACCATTTCCTTCATTCCAGAGAAAGTCTGATTTCTTTTTGGACACCCTCATATTCTAAACACACCCTATTTGCCTGCTGCTACTTTTTTTTTTTTTTTTTTTTTTGTGGTGCCTTTGAGAGAAGCCTTGTTCTACCAAAGCATTTGCATGGATAATTTTGCCTCCTTTTGTTGTGGGAATTCTTGCTTGCTGCTCTCCCATCTCCAAGACATTCCATTCCTCCTCCATAGCTGCCAGTCATTATGATGCCTTGGAAAATCACCCCCTGATAGCCCCCCTGCCACATTACTTCCTTCCCCTTTTTTTTAGCTCTGAAATATCAGTACAGCGAAAGTCATTTAGAACCTGACTATTAGTTCAGTATCTTTGACAGACAATCGCTGACAAAGCAGCTTTAAAGAAAAGGCCAAAGTAATCCCTTTTTTGTGGCTTCTAAGTGTTTGCTGGTCAAAGGGGGCTCCAATCTTGCAGACTGTAGCTCAGCTATTTACACTGAATCAGGTAATCACAGGGTGAGAAGCTCCTCTAATCCATCTTCCTCACTGTGTGGTTGCCTAAGAAAATGCTTAACCTTAAACAGTAGGTAGTTGTTATTGTATTGTAAAATATAGAATACTGATTGACATAGTCAAGAGTTCCCAACTTGTTTTTTTAAAAAGTATCTTGATAACTGTATTTCTATATAACTGATTTCTTTTTGTCTTAACACAGACTTAGGAAGGTTCAAAGTACCCAAAGTACCAAACATGAAAATCAGTAAAAACAGTAAAGCAATTCATTGATATGGGATACATCAGGAAGAATGATGGAGCCCTGGGCCAAATTGGGCAGCCCAGTGGGGCCCCAAAGGGCCAAAGTCTATTGTGTTTTTATAAATCTTTTATCTGGTCAAGTCAGACCATGCATTTGGGAAAGAAAATCAGGAACCTGGACCTCATGACTGGTGTTGATTTATGCTGGTAGAGGGAGAGAAGATTCCTGGGAAAATAGAGACTGGCTGGCACAAACAGCCACACGTTCCTTCCTCTTTGCTGATCTTACTCTAAAACGGTAGCTCAACTTTCCTGTCAAGAATTTTTGAACATCCCCGGGGCATCTTCCTTAGCAGACCAGAGAGTTTCCTGAATTCCCTATTCTTCTGTAAGCCTCCGTGTTTTTATTTTGTCCTTTCAAAAACATTCTGAGGAGTTTTACCAGACTGCAAAACTAGTCTGTGACACCAAGAAATGATTAAGAATTCATGACTTATAGAATTTATTTCATATCCTGCAACTTTGATGAAGTTGTTGTTGCAATGAATGTTGTTGATTATGTAGTGTTCTCTACAAAAATGGATATTTTTTTTGTTTCCTCTTTGCCTGTACTTATTTTCTTTGATTTATTTTTCTTCTCTTTTTGCTATTGTGCCATATGAAATGATAAAAGAGATGGTTTCAGAAAACCTGGGAAGATTTGTATTAACTGATGCAAAATGAAGTGAGCTAAAGCAGGAGAACAGTTCATATAACATTGTAAAGCTAAATAGCTTTGAAACTCTGAAGAATTCTGATCAATTCAAAGATCAAATAACATTGCAGTGGTCTCATAACAAATCAGATTACTCGCTTCCTGACGGAAAAGTGATAAACTCAAGATAAAGACTTAGACATACATTTTTGGGCATGTTTATGTGGGAATTTGTTTTGGCCATGCATATGTTACAAAAGTTTTTGTTTTTCTTTTTTTTTCTCCTAATGGTAAAAGGAAAAGATAGAAGGGAGAGAAAATAAGTGCTTGTTAATTGAAAAAAAAAAGAAAAAAACAATAAATAGTGTGTTCTGATTTACAAACAGTTTTGTTCTGTAGCAATAGCCTCCTGAGAGGAGTTTCACCCTCCTGGTGACTGCATATCTACAAGAGTTCCCCTTCTCAACTCACCCCCTTCCCCGTGGTATCTCTCTCTCAGTAACCCCTTCTTCACTGTGGCTTCCTGGGCTTTCCATTCTGCTTCTAACCCCAGTACTAGTTCAGAATAGGATCTTTAGTGGTAAGATTTGCAGTAGTGGAGAGGAGAGAAGAGAAGAGGGGAAGGCAGATCTTCATACCCTAAAGTGACTCTTTTCTCTCTCCTCTAGGGTTGGGCTCCTGGGCAGTAGCCCTAGCCCACAGACCTCACCATAATTCCTTGCCCAAAGTCCTGTTCTGGTCTTTAGAGTATCCTCTCTAACTCTTGTGAGAGAATGCCCAAGACACATATTACTTGAAATGAAGATGAAATAGGCTTGAAAAGAAAAGGTAGGAAGAAATTTCAAGAGAACCCCCAAATTGTTAGCCTAGTATTCTTAGCAGTAATTATCTTTTAAATCTTCAAAAGAATTTGGATCTACTTTCTACTGAGGAAGTTAATAGGGGAGAAACTAGAAAACTGCTTTTCACTCAAAAGAGGGAACATGGTATATTGGACAGGACACCAGACCTGAACTTGGGTTCAAATCCTCAAACACTTAGTAGCTGTCTGACCCCAGGGATATCATGCAATTTCTCTGTACTTCAGTTCCCTTCATCTGAAAAATGAGTGAATTGGACTTAAGTCTCTAAGGTCCTTCCATCTCTAAATCTATGATTGTAAGTTAAGTTCCATGGTACATCAAGGAGAAACAAAAATCTAGTTGGATGCAACTGATGGATAACAAGGCACAAGAAAGCCAGCAAATAAAAACCTAGGACCCTGAGAAAAGGAATCATCCTGGAGAACTGAGCCCAGTTCCTCAGAGCTCTCTCCCACCCCTCATCCTCCTTCTTGCCCTCTACAGATAAACCCTGGAGTCCCCTCCCTTCCAAAGTCCTATCCCTATGCCTACTGCCCCTTGGTTTAATGTCAATGTGTCATGGGAGGAAGAGGAGGTATATAATTCTTATTTCTTAAGCTGGAACTTTGAACATATTTTTCTGAATACAACTCAGTTCTACTGTACTCATCTATTTTTATTTATTTAATTTTATTTTTTGTTCAGAGAGCTAGGACAACCATATTAGACTGCCAATGGATAATGCTATCTCTATCCAGAGGAAGGAAAACAAAACAAAACCCTTCAGAATCTGAGGAACACTATATTCACTTTTTTAAAAAGTTCCCTTATGTATTTCCTTCCCTTAGTCCTAATTCCTTATACAGAAAAATGATTATTCTGTAAACATATTTAACAAAAATGTGTATGTACAACATTAATGTGATTGTTCACCACTGAGGAGATGGGGATGGGAAGGGAGGGTGAAAGGAAATTAAGTAATTTAAAAAATATACATATGCATATGGATGAATGTTGAAAAACTTTTATAACATGTATTTGAAAAAATAAAGTATCAATTAAAAATTATTTTTATTGTGAACTTAAAACATTCACATAAACCAATATACAAAGAAGAAGAAAGTAAACATATTTAATATGATACATTAGGTATATCCTAGAATTAATAAGCTTCTATGAGTTGGTCAAGGGACATGGGTAACCAACCTCCTTAGGAAAGGACTATTTTTGCTTTTCTTTATATCCCCAAAATTTAGCCCAGTGTTTGGTTCATTTAATAAATGCCTGTTCATTGATTGGAAAAGTACTATGTGTTCCTGCTTCCAAGTCACTGATTTCCAAGTGGATTTTAGAACACAATCAGTTGGTCGATTAGAATCTGCCAAGTATTTCAGAATCCTCAGGCACCATCCTACTCTAGGAAATGATGACATTTTTTATATGGAGGAAAATCTTCAGCTCTCTTTTGGAACAGAGGCAAGATTTTTCATCCTATCTTTCTCCTCTTCCCTTTCTGACCCTTCCAGGACCAAAAAACTTGTCAGAGACTTATCTTAGTTTCAACTCTGCCCAGGCTGGGCAGTAGAGAAGCAGCCAACACCTGGATCTCTTTCATAATAGGTCAACAAAATGAAACAAAAACCAAAGGTAGCAGGGTCAGCCATGTGAAACCAACCCAGGACACCAAGCTCTCCTGCAGGTACAACAGCACTCACTGGAAAGACCAGTCTCAGGGGCGACTCCACAGTCAGACTGAAAGTCAGATGCAATAGCAGCTACCTTGGTTTATGTAATAGCCCACATCAGAAGGCATTTTATAGGCAACATTAAATCATGAGCAGTAATCTATGTATGAGCAACCATTGCCCAGTCTTGTGTTCCAGTATAGAAATGGATTAGAGAAGACACAGTTTATGCTTCCATGCTTAAAATGTTCAAGACTAGATTAGCTTTTCCAGAAATGCATAGTAGGACAAAAATTGAATAATAAAACACAAGGGACCAAAACATTAATTTCATCACAAATGATAGTTTTTTTAAACCTACAGTTTCCCAACAAGTATGTTACAAAATCCACAATGATGTGTAGAGGTAGTGAGCTGCCCCTCCTACTTTTGGCAACTCCTCAAGTAAATTGCTTTGTTTGCTACCTCCAATCTCTAATCTTCTATCAGTACCTGCCCTATTTCCATTTCACAGAATCCTAGAATGTAGAAGAATGAAGGAATCTTAGACACCATCATCATCTTCATCATCATGATCATCATCATCTCTCTCTCTCTCTCTCTCTCTCTCTCTCTCTCTCACACACACACACACACACACACACACACACACACACACACACACACACACACACACAATCTCTCTCCCTCTCACTTTTTCAGAAGTTTCTTCTGTCAAGTTGAGTCACTTTTTTTCCCCCTCCAGATTTCTTTCTTCATTCTGTTAATAAAATTCTACTCAGTGGCTCAAACTCCAATGATCTCCTAAATGTTTCCAGGACTCATCTCTTTACCCTAGTACTATCACAAAGATTGGCTATTCTAATCACATACTTGTTTAAGCAAATGCATAATATGAGGAGCTCCAATTCCTTGAATCTATTTAACATGTCTTAGAGCAGGGGTTCTTAACACGGGGTACACTGACCTTCAAAGACTTTAGAGGGTCTGTGAAATTTGTCAGAGAAAAAAATGCATCTTTATTTTTGCTAATCTTTAATTGAAATTAAGCATTTCTTTCTATTATGAATATAGGCAATGATGCATTATTCTGAGGAGTCCACAGGATTCATTAGACCAACAAAGGGATTCATGACACACAGAAATAGGTTAAGAACACCTGTCTTTGAATTCAGTTAAGTTTTTTTCAAAAACCTATGTTCTCTTGCCCTCCCCAATGCTCAAACTTTCTACTTCCACCTACTGGAAAGAATAATGGATATAATAGTCACAAATCTTTGCTTTGCTTCTTACTATCTATATGACCTTTGGATAAATAATGTCTTTCCTTGGGCCTCAGTTTCCTCATCCATAAAATAGGATTTTTGAATTAGATAATTTCTAAGAACTCTTCCATCTCTAAATCCTATCATTTCTATGTGTCACCCAGGTTGGACCTTGAATTAATTTGCCTTAGTGGCACCCCCATCCTCAAGATGAGTTTGAAGTATGGAGTTTGAGACTTCCCTTCATCACCTCTTCCCACTTTTTGCAGTGACTTTGGGAACTAGGTAGGGTGAGAATTCAACTACAAAGGAGAGGAGAAAGGTGATTAGTAAATTAGGTTAATTAGACACTTGGGTGGCCAGCTTATAACTCCCTATCATTCATGCTAGAGATATTCTCTTTTAATCAGTCAGATTCCACACCCAGTCCTTATAAGTAGAAGAAAGAATGCTACCATTCCAGAAACTTCAAAATTCAAACTAATGCTTGAAAGAGTAAGGTACTAAGGAAAAATTATTCTCCCTAACATTTAAAAAAAGACACCTATTTAATGTAAATAAACATTTTTAGTGCTTTTTAAGAATCAGTACTATTGCTTCCCCCATGATACCTTCTCGATCTTTCCCTCTATCACCCCCCTCCCCAATAAAATTTCCCTTTATAACACAAAAGATATTTTAAGTGAAATAAACCAATACTTTGTCCAAAACTGACATATTCCTTGTTCTGTACCTATAATCCACCATCTCTCTAAGAAAAGGTTACCATCAGTCCTCTAAAGTCAAGAATATTTACCGCGAGATGGCCTTCAATGACCTGTCACTTTCCCACAACTCTTCTTCCCTTCCTCCTTAGGTCTTAATTACTCTCTCAGGGCCTCATTCACGGTCAGGATCTAAAGATCAAGGTCCTGAAAGCTCTCATTTGATTGAAGTCCTGGGCAAAGGGCCAGATGAATTAAGAGTTTGTATGCATCCAGAACAGAAGGGAAAAGTCTTGCTACTAATGAAGCCCAAGTGGAGAGAGAGAGAGAGAGAGAGAGAGAGAGAGAGAGAGAGAGAGAGAGAGAGAGAGAGAGAGAGAAAGTCAGAAGCATTGCCCTTTGAAGATGGTGATGGGAGAAGAGGCAGGAGGAGGATTCTGACCCAGATAATGGTCTAGAGCAGAAATGAGGCAAGACAGAAGAATTTGGGTTTAAACTTTCTCCTGAAGTAGTTCCTAGGATCCTGTAAGTACGGAAAGTTTATCACATGGGGTCATTTCGAAATCTAGAATGGATCCTTTCTCAGAATGTTTTTAAATACATTTAAACGTTAAATAAGATTATAAAAGATACAATTATAGTGAAAAAGTTATCAAATACTTAAAACAACCAAATTCACAGATACCATATTAAGAACTTCTGGCCTAGAATGACCCAGGTGGAAGGTGTACATTCAAAACTGACAACAGAATTCCAAACAGCCTGGAGAGGAAGGAGAATTTATGAAACATTTCAAGATGTTAGAGAACATTAGAACTGGATAAGGCTCTGCAGCTAAAGCAACTGTAAGCAGCAGTCCACAGTTCCCAGGCTTTAGCTGAAGACCACAAATGAGAATATCAAAAAACAGGAAAAGACTAGGGATATCAAATTTCATTGTAATAAATCAGATTTGAGGAGGGACTAATATTTATGGAATATTTGCAGTTTATTTTTCTTAATTTTCTGTAGTGCTTTTCCCAGCATTTCCCAGAAGGACAATATGATCAGTCTGAAATCAAAGGGGAGCCAGAAAGTTAAGGCAGCAAAGTGGCATTGAATACAGTGGGTTTTCAGTAAAGAAGATACGAATTCAAATCTTGCCTAAGACTGACTAACTGTATGACCTCTGGGCTTGGAATTTAATCTCTATCTGCATACCTTTCTCAGCTGTAAAATGAGGATTAAAAATAGTGTCTGCCTCTCAGGTTTTTTGAGAAGATCAAATAAAAATAATATCTGTAAAGCATTTTTGTAAGTCTTAAAGCACTATGTAAAAGCTAGTTATTATAAATATAATAATATGATTTGATATATGATAGTATATTATATATGTATATATTATATAATATATGTATATAATATACATTATATATTACATATATAATATTATGTTAACTACATTATATTAAATAATATTATTTGATTATATCATGTTAACATATTATCATATCATTAACAATTATCCTCTCTGTGACTCATTTTCCTCATCCATAAAATGAGGGGAAGGGAGTGACTTGATGAAATCTAGAGTTTCTTCCAACTCTAAATCAATGGTTCTATGATTTTATAAATCTAGAGAAAAGAATGGAACATTCCTCAAATCTTACCATTAATGGTGAAGAACAGCCTAGGATCCAACAGGTGCCCAAGACTGCTAGCCCTTATTTGGAGGCTGGTTGAGATAATGGGAAAATATTAGATTTGGAGGCAGAGGGCCTGAGATCAGTTGCTGACTCTGCTTCCTTGCTTTCTGCGTGATTTCCAAGTCACAAATTCTATGGTCCTTAGTTTCTCAAATGAGAGGCTTCGAAATGAGAAGGCTTTAATACTATGCTTCTGTGCATAAGATGTTGCTATTTCCCCCTTCCTTCAGGGAAGACCTGGACAGGATGACCCCATTTAGGGCCCAAGGGCAACAACTAGACTAAGTACTACAGCAAATGGGTCTGTGAGGTTTCACTAGGATGGGGAGGAGCAGTCGGGGCCTACAGAGCATCCAAGGTGAACAAAATGGGCTGCCCTCAAATGGTCCCTGTTAGGCTTTGGAGTTAGCTGCTGGGTTTTACTTGTTTGCTGGATTTTACTCACAAGAATATTAAGAAACCAAATAAAGAACAACTAGATTTAGTTAAAGGCAGCACAGAGAAAATCAAATTCACCTCTTTTATTGGTTTCATATTATTTTTCTTTTTACAAACCGGAGAATGGAAGTGATTTACCATAAATCACAAAAGTGTGTGTGTGGGGGGAAGTAGGGAGTAGGGTAGTAAAGGTTCAGTTTAAACCCAAATTTTCTAATGCCAAATCTATCATTCTGTCCCCAAATTATACCTTGCTGTATAGGAGGGGTGACAGGTCTGGCCTCTTCTTTTCCTAGTACCCCATTAATTTCATCAAACCTTCCTTCCTTTGTACGGCAGTTTGTTTTACAAGTGTATTCCTCACAGACTGAACGCTAATTTGGATTTTGGTTTGGGATGGGGTATGCTGGTAAATATCTAATAACTAGCTCTCTGGTTTAGAAATATATGCACAGGATCCACTTTTTAATCTAACATGCATTATTATTTTCTCCATCATTTTTTGACATCAAGGAAATTAACAAAGTACTAAAACGTGATTTTTAGCATGTGCAGATTTTTGATATATAAATGCTCACACTGAAAATTTAACAATTATCTTGTGAGCTGATTCCATCACACACACAGTTCTGACAGTAATTTATAGTGGCCTGTGTCACCTTGGGCCTCTTGGGTCTCAGTTCTCACAACTGCAAAGTGAAGGGATCTAGGATAGTGTTTGAGTGATAGGAAGAAAAGAAAGGATTTTGTAGATTTTAAAACACACACATATATATATATATATATGTATGTATATATACATACATATATATATATATATATATATACACATGCTATAACACTAATTACTTCATGAGAAAAAACTGTAACACCAAACTAACTGGATTTGGAATTTTTAAAAACTTGAAGTCCTAATAATCCAGTTTATTAGATGTGTGACTATTGGAAATCATTTCCCCTCCCTGTGAAAAAATGTCTTGTGATATTCTCTATCCAGTTCCAAGACATAGTACTTGTGTCCAAGGAATTAGGGAGACAGGAATAAATAGATTCGTATCTCAGTTGAGCCTAGAGAATAGAAAACAAAACTTTTACTCTGGCACCAGGTACGCTCTTTGAATACCACAGATGTACAAAAATACTTATCTTCTTTCACTTTTTCATTTTTTAGCATGCCATATTTTCCTTTCTTTTACATGTGACTACTGTTTCCAAGATATTCATCTTTGATCAAAGAAAAAAAATTAATGCAGAAAAAGAAGAGCAAAATAAGCAAACACTTAACCTTCCCATAGTATGTGCTGAAAGAAATACAGACACTCCCATACCCAGTCACCTCAAAGCTTCTCTCACACAAAAACTCTAACCTAATAGGGTGAGCACATTGCAAATAATCAATGATTTGTGTATGGAACTAATAAGTAAAAAGTAGTGAACCAGTGCCCCCACACTTGTACAATATATCTCAACCATCAATAGACCTCAGTCGTTCTCAGTAACTTCCTCCAAGGGTGACAAACACACAGGATCAGGATTCCTTCTCAAGATGCATACCCACAAGCACATCTAGTCTTGATTTAACTTCTATGAGGAACCTTTCAACTCCTATGTTTGGAATCATCCTATAAGGGAGAGAAATACCAGTGGGAATTGAAGAAATCAGATTAAAAGTTCTTGATGTTGAATAAAAATAATATCATCCCAACCCGGCTCTCCCCCTTAGCCACCATATTGTACATTCAGTTCCAGTAGTAAAGCAACTTCTTGCTAATTAGGCAACCGTGGGCTGGCACTCAATTTGGCAGATGGCCAAAGGAACTCATGAAATCAACCTCCCAAGGCAGATGTTTTGAAGTGATGCAATGTCTAACTGAAAGTTCCATTCAAAGCAAGTAAGTTAGAAGGGTTCCCCCAACCCTTCTCCATTTCCCATACAGTCTGGATCTGACTCCTTCCAACCTTGAGATAGGTTCATTTTTTTTATCTGTGGAGAAACAAAAAGAGACTTAAAACAGTAAGAAAACTTCCTGGCCATTTCAGATGTCGTTGCCTGAATGGACTGCACAGCAAACCTGAAACCAGGACAGATTTAGCATCCACATTCTTTTTGTCATTTTCATCTACCCCACACTGCAGGTTTTTCAGGTACCTGCATGAACGTGCGCACACACACACACACACACACACACACACACACACACACACACACGTGCTCTCCAAGGAGTGAGTAAGCACAACTATTTAAAGAACCCTTCATCTAAGAACAGGGCTTCTTCAGATCAAGCAGTCAGAACAAGCAGTCACAACTCTCATGTAAGTACCTCTTACTTGGGTCTGACTTTAATCTATAGAATTGGATTAACTTGGAAACTCAGATAAAATTCTAATAGTTACTCAATTGGATCCCTCTATTAAAAAATAGAGAGAGAGAGAGAGAGAGAGAGAGAGAGAGAGAGAGAGAGAGAGAGAGAAAGGAAGAGAAAAGAAAGGAAAAGAAACCAAAAAGGAGATTGTTAGAGATCTGAGAATTTTAATAGGGTTGAACTGGAAACTTTGGACAAGGGAAATTTCATTTGGTTTGTCGGCAGCTGTTGAGTTCACTTTGGCATCTCTCCTGTTTTTGAAAAATGTATTATAATGAGTACTTGAATTGCCATGCCAGACACATATGCTTTTTTGTTGTTTAATATCCTATTCTCTATTCTGGTATTTTAAGCAAGATCTGTCCAAGGTAGAATGAAAAAAAAATGCTGGACTTTAAGTCAGAAAAGACCTAGCTTCAAATTTCATTTCTGGCATTTAATGATGGTATGGCTATGAACAAGTTATTTCAACTCTCTGAACCTCATTTCCCTCATCTGTAAATCGGTGATAATATCTGTAGTACCCACCTCACAGCTCATCGTGAAACTCCAGTGAATTTAAAGTGTAAAGTTTGCAAATTTCAGTTAATATTATATGATCTAGAACAATATCTTTTAATGCATGTTAAATGCATCATATTTAATGCAGTTATATCTATTTTCAACATGTTGCTATCAAGTGGAAATGATCTATATGTTGATTAAGTATGATGAAGGCTTCAAGACAGGTGATTAAATTTTTCTCTGCTTTTTTGCTATTATCTGGAGAAATTTATTTCATTACAACCAGTAGTTACTTGTTTAAAGGATTCCGTGTATTCTGGTGCCTTGAGGAACTAATACCCAACCTGGGTTTAGAGCTATGCAAACTGCTGAGGAAAAAGGAAATGGAATAGAAGCCAGGGACATCCAGAATCTATGCAACCCTCAGGTCTAAATGTCTTTGTTATTAGGTTACAAAAAAGATGGAACCCAATAGTTCATTCATTTGTGCATGGTTAAGTCTTACTTTATCTTTTCAGAAGAAGGCAGAGACTCAAAAGAGAGGCCACCTTCATGGTGAACTATCACATTGAGCAAATGTATATCAAAAAGATAAGCTGAGCAATAAAACATTTCACCCAGCATTTTAAAATTTATGCCTTTTGTTTTTCATACCACATCTATTTTCAAACATTAACTCTCCCTTCTGATCTTACTCAAAAGGTTTTACTTTGTCACAAAGATTAAGAAAACAAAAATAATAATAGTTAGCTAAATGGCATTTTAAGGTTTGCAAAGCATTTTACAGATATGATCTCATTTTATCCTCACATCTCCAGGAAGTAAAGTTCCATTATTACCCTTATTTTAGAGATGAAGAAATAGTGACTTGCTCAGGACATAAAGCTAGGTAGGATTTGGAGTAGGATTTGAACCCAGGTTTTTTCTGACTCCTTCAGCACTCTATTCACTGCACTTTCACATGTCTTCAAAAGTACAGCAAAATCAACTCACCTAACATTTAGATTTCTTTTTCTTTAAGGGAATACAACTGTTGTCTGAAAAGCCAATGCAGATAGAAGGGAGAATAAAATATTTTATATACCAGGGCATCTGAGTCATCATACTAAAACCAAAGCAGCCCTGTTTGTGGTGGCAAAGAAATGGAAATCTTTTCATTTTAAAGATTTTATTTATTTTGAGTTTTACAACTTTCCCCCCCAATCTTACTTCCCTCCCCCCCCCACAGAAGGCAATTGCCAGTCTTTACATTGTTTCCATAGTATACATTGATCCAAATTGAATGTGATGAGAGAGAAATCACATCCTTAAGGAAGAAAAATAATGTATAAGAGACAGCAAGATTACATAATAAGATATAAGGGTTTTTTCCTAAATTAAAGGTAATAGTCCTTGGTTTTTCTTCAAATGCCACAATTCTTTCTCTGGATACAGATGGTATTTTCCTTCACAGATAGCCCCAAATAGTCCCTGATTGTTGCACTGATGGAATGAACAAGTCCATCAAGGTTGAACATTGCCCCCATGTTGCTGTTAGGGTGTACAGTGTTTTTCTGGTTCTGCTCATCTCACTCAGCATCAGTCCATGCAAATCCCTCCAGGTTTCCCTGAATTCCTATCCCTCCTGGTTTATAATAGAACAATAGTGTTCCATGACACACATATACCACAGTTTGCTAAGCCATTCCCAGATTGAAGGACATTTACTTGATTTCCAATTCTTTGCCACCACAAACAGGGCTTCTATGAATATTGTTGTAGAAGTGATGTTTTTACCCTTTTTCATCATCTCTTTAGAGTACAGACCCAGTAGTGGTATTGCTGGATCAAAGGGTATGCACATTTTTGTTGCCCTTTGGACATAGTTCCAAACTGCTCTCCAGAAAGGTTGGGAGTGTTCACAGCTCCACCAACAAGGTGTTAGTGTCCCAGATTTCCCACATCCCTTCCAACATTGGTCATTGACCTTTCTGCTCATAAAACCCAAATTGATGATGATGATGATGATGATGATGATCCTTTTTAAAAATCAAAGCATTTTTTAAAACAACCTGCTATCCACAAAACAGATATAAGACTGCTAGGTGGCACAGTGAATAGGGTGTAAGACCTGGAGTAAGGAAGACTCATCTTCTGAGTTTGAATTTGGCTTCAGATATGTAATAGCTGGGTGACCCTGGGCAAGTCACTTAACCTTATTGGTTTCAGTTTCCACATCTATAAAATGAGTTGAGAAAGGAAATGGCAAACCACCCCAGTATCTTTGCAAAAAAAAAAAAAAAAAACCTTCAAAAAACCAACAACATAAAAACAAACCAAAATCCCAAATGGGGTCATAAAAATATCAGATATGACTGAAAAATGATTAAACAACTAAAATCTGCAAAGTACTCTAGGTGAGAGAGGAAAAAAAGATGATAAAAATCCTCTGATGGGAGTTACCATTTCTAGTTGAAGAACCTAGATATACACAGAGACTTCTTTAGAACTAAAGGTCTGTAGATTCCTGAGGGTCCAGTTCTTAACCTTTTATTTTTCTTTTGACTCTTAGACCTCTTTGGCAATTGGGTGAAGCCTACTGGTTCTTCTTAAAATAATGCTTTAAAAATCCATAAAAACAAGATACATGGGGTTACAAAGGAAATCAATTATATTAGTTATCAAAATTCTCTTTGAAAATTCATAGACCTTACATTAAGAACCTCTACCCCTGAGGCAACTAGAGCAGCAGCCCTGGAGTCAGGAGGACCAGAGTTCAAATATGACCTCAGATGCTGTATGATTTTGGGCAAGTCACCTAACCCCATTGCCTTGCAAAAAAAGAAAAAAAATCTCATCCCAATTCAATTCCTTTCTTTTTCCAGAGGGGGAAATAGGGACCTTGCCTCAAGTTACACAGCCCTAAAACAGTTAAGAAGTAAAACCAGGCAGTACATAATTAACTACAGGAAGAAGTCATTCAAACAAGAGTTGCTTAGACCTTCAGAGGACAAGCACTGGAGACCCTCCTGGCATTCCTGGCTTGTCAGAATCCTACTTTTATATTTGTTAAGGAGTCTGGGCTGTTTCTCAAGTGCATTCTTGGTGCAAGTTGTGTCTCCACAGTCTCTTTCTATGCCAAGAGAATTAATTGCTCCAAGTGCTCAAAGGTGTGTTATTTAAGGATCATGTTAATGGTTCAGTAGGAATGTTTCAAAACTAAAGCTTCCTTTTGTTCTTATTATAATATCTGGTATAAGCAGGTGGATTATGATTATTGAATAGAATAAATGAACAAAATAGACAGCATGTTCCATTAGTTATTCCTTTGGGAAATAAACCACAAAGAATTAATCCATGTATTTTTCTGCCACAGTAGGATCTTTAAAAAAAAATAGTCACTACTATCAGGACCAGTCCTAGGCCAAATTGTGGGTTAAGTTTGTCTTCATGCTCTCCCTCTGAACCTTTCTAAGGTTCTTTGCTTCTTATCAGCTTTCCCCACACTTATGCTCTTTTTACCCTTATGGTGCCCAGGGTGTGGTACTTTGATGCCCCACCCAGGCTACTTCTCTTAGGCAATACTTCAAGCCCTCCACCTTTCCTTTAACTCAGAACTCCTTTAACTTAAAATGGAATGGCCCTCTGTTTCATTCTCTCAAAAAATTTCCCAGATGGCTCTTTGAAAAAAATAAAATCTGATAAATGAACTGAAGTCTAGAGTATTGAGTCTCTGGCAGAGATAGTCACATTTTAAAAGCTGGGGGTGGGGGTGGAAGCAACTTAAGAGAAAGATGGGAATTAGGGGCAATTTCAGTATCATGCTAAAGCAGACAACCTACAGATAAGGCTAGCCCAGCTCCCCTCCTAACTCCCCTCCCCTTTTTTTAAGTGAAAGGGCAGTTTTATTGAGATTCTCCATAAGGAAATAAAATCTACTGGGGAACTGAACAAGCAATTGCCACTTCCTTCTCTCCCTCCCCACCCTTAAGGACTCCCTTGGGAAGAACAGTGAAGGTAGATAACCAGCAAGGTGAGTCTCTCACCAAGAATATAGTAGGGGGGAGGGGAGGGGACTAATAGAGAATAGGGGTTGAGGAGGGAGACTGTTTCAGGGTCTAGTGTGCAGTTTGGAGTGGGGATTTGATAGGATCAGTAAAAAGGGTCTTCGCCTCCTGCTGTTCTTGGAGTAAGCTATTGTTCCTTAGAAGTGGATGCCTCAGGGCGGCTAGGTGGTGCAGTGGATAGAGCACCGGCCCTGGAGTCAGGAGTACCTGAGTTTAAGTCCGGCTTCAGACACTTTATAATTAACTAGCTATGTGGCCTTGGGCAAGCCACTTAACCCCACTGCCTTGCAAAAACCTAAAAAAAAAAAAAAAGAGGTGGATGCCTCTCTGAGAGTAGGGAAGGGGTCACTCCTTACACTGAAATTTGTTCTGAGGTTATTGGGGAGCAGAGTAACCATTCAAAGTCGTGACAGTCAAGAACAAGAGAGTCGGGAGTCCTTTGTAATATAAGGCCTATATAACTGTTCCTTCCCTGGAGATGGGAAGAGGTTAGTATAATTCTCATTTTTTTAGGGAGACAATGGAGACACAAAAAGACAAACTGGTTTGTGCCATACCAGAAATCCTTGAACTTTTCGCTAATAATTTCACCAGTCCTGCAGCAAATTCTTAGATAGTGGGAAGCAGGAGAAAAAAGGGAAGGATTCACTTTCGAGTATGCCACATCTGGAGCGAAATCCGGCTTTTAAAGTCCCTTTTCCCCGTTTTGAAAAATCTAGAGCTCTCTGGTTTCAAGCCTCGCTGCTGCCGACAGCGGCAGCTGCGCCTGGTGCTTGCCACCCTCTGAAAAGGGCACCTCGTCGGGGTAGGTTTAATTAAGGTCTCCAGTCGGAAAGCAGGGGAAGGAGGTGCCACTCCGTGCCTGGCAGCCCCTGGCCTGAGTCAAAGCCCCTGTCAGAGAGAGGGGTTGCCCATCCCCGAGGAGAAGCTGTCCCGAGGGGATCCATCCAAAGGAGGAGCTGTCCATCCCCAGGGGGTCTGTCCATCCCTAGGGAGGCTGTCTATCCCCGAGGAGGGCTGCCCATCCCGGGGGGGGGGCTGTCCATTCCGAGGAGGAGCTGCCCATCCCGAGGGGGGGGGGCTGCCCATCCCAGGGGGCGCTGCCCATCCCCAGGGGAAGCTGTCCAACCCCAGGGGGGCTGCCCATCCAAAGGAGGAGCTGTCCATCCCGAGGGGGGCTGCCCATCCTAGGGGTTGCTGCCCATTCAGAGGAGGGGCTGTCGCGGCCCAGCGCTGCCGCCCGAGCGAGGGGAGCCCTTCTGGGCCAAGGTGAGCCCCTGGGCGCTGGA
Organism: Macrotis lagotis; assembly: GCF_037893015.1. Classification (NCBI taxonomy): domain Eukaryota; kingdom Metazoa; phylum Chordata; class Mammalia; order Peramelemorphia; family Peramelidae; genus Macrotis; species Macrotis lagotis. The sequence continues at coordinate 161,069,094 of NC_133660.1, forward strand.
GGCTGGCCAAGCGCGGGGCGAATTTCAGCACTTCGGAGAGATGCGCCCTTACTGTCCCGGAGCTGGTGGGAGCCCAACCTGCCCCGCAGCCCCCTCCGGACAGAGCTGCTACAGGCTACCTGCAGGGGTGTCAGGTTGGGAGAAAACGTAGTTTTGAAAAACTTAATGGATTTCTTCCTCACCTCCTAAAAATGCTTTCTCTGAAAAAAAGGGTTACCTTCAAGATGCTCACTTCAGATCCTGCTTGAGGGATAGCTTAGCTGAAGAGATCTTTTTTCTTTCTTTTAAAAAAAAGTTGATCGTCTCTGTCTCTGTCTGCCCTGTCTCTGTGTCTCTGTTTCTGTCTGTCTGTCTCTCTCCTCTGCCTCTGTCTCTCTGTGTCTGTGTCTCTGTACTTGTGCCTCTGTCTCTGAGTTTCTCTCTCTCTCCTTTGTCTCTGTCTCTGTGTCTGTCTCTCTGCCTCTCTCCCTCTGTGTCTGTGTGTGTGTTCTGTATCTATGTCTGTGTCTCTCTGTCTTTGTCTCTGGGTTTCTCTGTCTCTCTCCCTCTCTACTTCTGTGTCTTTATTTTTTCCCTGTCTCTCTTTCTATTTTTGTGTCTCTCTCTCTGTCTTTCTTCCTCTCTCCCTCTCTGCCTCTGTCTCTGTGTGTTTCTCTCTGTCTTTCTCTCAGTCTCTCTCCCTCTCTGTCTCTGTGTCTCTTTTCACTGTCTATCTTGCCTCTGCTTCTCTATTTCTTTATTTCTGTCTCTCTGTATGTCTGTGTCTCTGTCTCACTCTCCTTTCCCTGAATGATTAGAAGATAAATTGTTCTTTCAAATGAGACAATATTTTTAAAAAGGCATTGTGTGGAAATTGAGTTTCACCATTTAAAAATAAAACAACTGCCCAGGACTTTAATATCTGTCCTCCTTATGTCTTAGTTTCTTCAAGTATAAAATGAGGAGGTTGGCCTCAATCACTTCTTGGAGACACTACAGAACTAGAGGCCATGGAGTCCACATTTTAGAGATGAAGAAACTGAGCTTTGGTGATTTGCTCAGCTCACATATGTAGGAAACATCCAAGGCAGAATTAGGGTCCAACTCAAAAGCCAATACTCTTTCCCATGTGCCATGGTGCCTTCCCAATGTTATAGCTTTGCAGATTCCTTAGAAAAAGGCACAGTGCAAGTGATAAGGAACTAGTACAGGGACTGAGCTAATTCTTGCTAATGTTTTTCAGAATATAGTTTCTCTTCTTGCTAACAAATCACTATAGCAGGCAGAGAGACCTGGTTTCTTAGAGGTGAATTCCTGCCCACCCCCATCTAATTATTTGTAATTAGTTTCTGATAGTTTATAAAGAATAGCTTATAAGATGGAAACTACTAAGTCCCTCCAGATCTTAAGTACCAAGGTCTGTACTTATCTACAGTGAGTGACCTCCATGTGAACTTAACAGTTCTTAGCCTTCTGTCCAATGTTCAATAAAAGTATAATGAATGTTGTACTAGTTTTTAATTACAAAACTGAAACTTTCTGGAGCTTTGAAATCATTTCACTCAGTGAGATTAGTTTTACTAATCTGTTGTTTTTTCATTTCTTTCTTGAACTGTTTAATCACTCAGTTTACCAGTACTTTTTTTAAAATCCAAAACTATGCTTCTCTACTATATGCAACTTATTTTTATAAAAGGGCAGCTAGGTAGTACAAGGGAGAGAGTATGGGCCCTGGAATCTGGAAGACCCTGGGCAAGTCACAACTCTCTTTGCCTCAGTTTCTTCATCTGTAAAATGAGCTGGAGAAGGAAATGGCCATTCCGTTATCTTTGCCAAGAAAGGGGGTCATGAAGAGTCAGACTTGACTGAAAATGAGTAAATAACAACAATTTTATAAAAATCTATGTTAAATCTAGTTTATCAGACAGGCAGAGTAATATGGATGATATGGATTCCGAGTTCCCATCTCAAATGAGATATTTATGAAGTGCTTAATATAGTTTTGGTACACAGTAGGTACTTAAGAAAATGGTTGTTCCCTTTCTCCCTTCCCTTCTGTTCTCTTCTCTGTATTAGCTCCTTGAGCTAATTAATTTATTATGCATAACATATTCCATATGCACATAAAATAAAATCATATACTTACCTGGCTCCCACCATCTAGCTTTTTCCATATTTCTTTTCTATTGAATGCTTATATTGTGCCCAGCAATATATCTTCAGTCTCTTATATTTATTATTCAGTAACTTAAAGTAGGAAAGTGCTCACCATTTAATTATTTATTTATTCAGCATGATTTCCATATAATGTAGGGAGCATTACTGATAAATGATAGGATTCATAAATCAAGAATCTTTGGGTTCCTTTGGGGGGACTGTGGTTATAGAGCTGAATAGAAATAGACCATGAGAGATAGATTAGCTTCATTCTACTGGCAAAAGTTTGTTGCCATAAAATGTCAGATTGGTGGTTCTGAATAGTGGATGTATCTGCTTGGCTGGGAGATCATTGGGGCCTAGCTATCATGTGTGGAGCTATGACTAAATGTCACTAAGTCAATAACATGATAATACTTTAGGAGCCTTCATAAACTGGGAAAGATCTGACTCTAAAAGGTCTGGTCTCCCATTGATCACCAGTTGTCCTGATCTTATTATGTCACACCACTGGGCTCACATAGTTCTGGAAGAGATAAGAAAGGAGTCTGCACAACATCCCTACTCTAATCAATCTTCTGTGTATTTCTTCCCTTATGTAATGGTTTTTCTTTGAGATTGAAGGACCTCTACTACTACTACTACTACTACTACTACTACTACTACTACTACTACTACTACTACTACTACTACTACTACAACAACAACACCCCTCCTCCTCCTCCTCCTCCTACTACTAGATAGGAGTCATGAGGTAATGCTTTCATTATACACAACACTAGTCAAGCCTTTATTAGAATTTCTGCCTGGTCTTGACCCCTAGAACTTAAAAGGTGAATTTGGAGAGGATTCCGAGGACAACCCCCAAAGTGCTTAAAGAATTATTAAGTATGGGGCAGCTAGGTGGCGCAGTGGATAAAGTACCAGCCCTGGAGTCAGGAGTACCTGTTCAAATCTGGTTTCAGACACTTAATGATTACCTAGCTGTGTGGCCTTGGGCAAGCCACTTAACCCCATTTACCTTGCAAAAACCTAAAAAAGAAAAAAAGAATTATAAAGTAGAGGCAGCTAAGTGGTGTAGTGGATAAAACACTGGCCCTGGATTCAGGAGTACCTGAGTTCAAATCTGACCCCAGACACTTAAATTGCACAGCTGTGTGACCTTGGGCAAGTCACTTAACCCCATTGCCTTAAATTTGCAAAAAAATTTTTTTTAAAGAATTATAAAATAATATCTATGAGGAAAGGTCAAATGAATTGAGATTGTTTAACTTAGAAAGGAAAAGGCAGAAAGCAGACAATAAAAAGGCTTCAAATGGATAGTTCATGAAATTGATCAACTATTTTCCATCTCTTTTAGAGACAAAACAAGAAGAAAAATGGGCCTAAGTTGTATTATTTGGCATTTAGGCTTTTTATGAAGAATTCCATCATAATGTGAAAGGTTGGAACGAGTTTGTGAGCTGAATCAAGTCCACTAGTTTTTATTAAGTGTCTGTTATGTGTTGGGCATTGTGCTAAGCCCTATTTGGGGGTAGGATTTCTTTGTCTGGTGAATTTAAGAGCTAAATAGCCCGGTTTATTTTAAATGTAAAGAAGCTGAGATCATTTGACCTCCTGAGATCCCTTCCCAACTAGTATATGTCATGAGAAAGGACGGTGTGCATGAAATCCTTAGTCCCCAACTGGTATTCTAGCCATTGAAACCCTATAGTAGAATATATGACAACTCCTTCTGTCAGTCCATATCTCCAGTTTGCATCAGTAAACCACCACATCATCATTTCTAGGTGCCACTTTCTTCAAATTCAAGTTACAGAGGGTTAATCTTTACTATATCTGAGACTTTGATTCTTCAGGAAGTGTAAATGGCATCCTTCCAAATGAGGCATTCCTAGAAATTGGAGTGGTAGGTGTATTTATTGATTACTAAAAGGAATAACAAATTAATGAAAAAAGCATTTATTAAGTGCTAAGGGATGGGAATTCAATTTGTGTAAAAAAAGTCCCTGCCCTAATGGAATCTACATTCTAATAGGAGAAGACAACTTGCAACTAGAGTTGAATGAAAGGAAGAGGAAATAAAGGAGAGAGGAAGAAAAAGAGAAAGCAGAAAGGGAATCATCTTGCATTTTAGAATAACTCCACAGGGCAGCTAGGTGGCGCAGTGGATAGAGCACCGGCTCTGGAGTCAGGAGTACCTGAGTTCAAATCCAACCTCAGACACTTAATAATTACCTTAGCTGTGTGGCCTTGGGTAAGCCACTTAACCCCAACTGCCTTGCAAAAACCTAAAAAAAAAAATAATAACTCTATATGCCTTCTTGTTTACATGAATTTCAAAATATTTAAAAACTAAGAAGTGACATGAAATAAGATCAGTCATGTAGGGCTATTTTTTTTTTTAGGTTTTTGCAAGGCAAATGGGGTTAAGTGGCTTGCCCAAGGCCACACAGCTAGGTAATTATTAAGTGTCTGAGACCAGATTTGAACCCAAGTACTCCTGACTCCAGGGCCAGTGCTTTATCTACTGTGCCACCTAGCCGCCCCTAGGATTATTTTTTAGTAGCATTCATATCCACTCATCTATCTACATGTCACCTAAACAGAATTGCCCCCAACTAAAGACCTCCAATGATGGAACACTCACTCCAAAGTTAGGAAGACCCAAGTTTAAATCTAAGTTCAGATACTTATTAGCTATCTGATCCTTGCTTGGCAAGTCACTTAACCATTCATTGCCTACCTCAGATTCCTCATCAGTAAAATGGTGATAGTAATAGCACCTACTTCCTGGGCTTTTTGATATAATGAGATAATATTTGTGAAGCACTTTACAAATCTTAAAATACCACAAAAATGTTGATTATTCTTATTCTTATTGTTAGTCCCAAGAGAAGTGAAAAAAATTTCTTCTCTATGAGGTCGGAATCATTGGAAAGAGGGAAACTTCCTTATAGTTTCTTTTTATAGCAGTGGATAAAGCACCCTGGAGTCAGGAGGACCTGAGTTCAAATGTGACTTCAGATACTTAAGTTACCTAGTTGTGTGACCTTGGACAAGTCACTTAACCCCATTGCCATGCAAAAAGTGGGGGGTGGGAGAGAAGGAGACCTCTTAGCCAGTGAGCATGACTCAGACTGGCATCACAGTTTATCAGTGGAAGAACTGTTGTTCTACAGCTGTCAGTTTAGTACCTATTATACCACAAGATCACAGTCTTACCGAGGATATGATTTTCTTCTAAACCCTGGAGGTTTCCCCAAGTGCTGTCTAGGTTTTAACACCTGGGCTCAAGACATTTTCACAGTATTATCATTTTCCCAGTGTGCTCTGAGACAGGAGGCAGGCAGTGAGGGTTTTCTCCTGATCTGCAGATGGAAAAAAAACTGAACTAAACCAAGAGGGGAGATTAATACACATTTGTGTCAACCTGTACCTGTAGTGTAACCACTGTACCACATAGCTGTCCTTCAAAATATATTTTTTGATAATTATATTTTGATATAATTGGCTTTCTTTATTATCTCATGGATTTTTAATGCATTTAAAAACCTTATTCTGAAAAAGGGTTTATAGACTTCACCAGATTACCAGAGGGGTCTGTGACACAAAAAAGGTTATGAATGTCTGATCCAGAGGAAGCCCCCAAGTACATTGGGTAGGCTCCCTTGTGGAGAATCTACAGGAGGATATTGATAGGAATTGAACCTTATAGGAGGGTTTGATTATGTGTCAATCTTCACCCTTGGAGGATATATCAGTGAGGTCACAGATTCATTAAAATGTGGATGGTTTACTATTGTCCCTTGTAGAAGTATATCCAATGCAAAGAATCTTTTCTGAATTTTCCACAGAGCAAGCACAACCTGAAAAAATTATGCTTATTTGTTTTATGCAAGGTTAAAAAGGAAATTCAGAAGGATGGCAGAGATATTTAAATTTGCTAGTGCAGATTAAAATATGGATCCATCGCTGCCTTGTTTTTCCTATTTAGTTATCATATAATTTCTGCACATTTAAATGTCCTGGAGAAATAAATACATATGTTTAAAAAAAAGTAAAAATGACTCTAATTTCCTAGACCTAGAGATGAATGGGTCTTTCACAGGATCATGTTTAGAAAGGATTTCCAGAAGAAATTTTTGTTTGAATGAACACACACACACACACACACACACACACACACACACACACACACACATGAATGGGATGACAGTATTTTACAGCCAGCTTTCAATTATCTATGTGTGGATTAGCCAAATCAGATTTAAAATACTAGACTGATTTCCGTTCCTGGCAAGTCTGCTTTTGGGTCATTTCTCCTGCTGTCAGCTCATGTGTATTCAGAGGATAGAAAACAAGTAATATTGGCCTCAATAAAATAGAATCAGGAAGATAATTGAACAACCCAAAAATCATATGATGTATTCCCAAACTCACCAAAAATTAGAGCAGATTTGCTAATGAGCTGCTGCTGTTTTGAATTACTCATATCATTGTTCCCCTACACAAGCAAGATAGAGAGCTGATTTTATAAACTTAATATTTGCCTGTGTAATCCAAATTTCTCCTTCATCTAAACAATTCTCATTAGATGTAGAGATTTTCCCACAGTGTAATCTTTTTTCTAATCCTTTAACACGTTTAAGCATCAAAGTTTTTTTTTTTTTGAGAAGGCTTGGGATTCCTATGCTTCATTAGCGTAACCCCACCCAGGTTACCTGTTTTAAAAAGCCCTAAGGACATTGCTCTGTATTATAGTAATCATTATTACATCCCTGTTGTTGTCATAACAGTTTGAGTTGTGGCTGGTCGGGGGGAATTAACTTCTAAGAGGACGTAATGTGAATGCTTGGAGAACAACACAGCAATCATAAGAACACAGTACTTAAAGCAGGCAGACACCCAAATACTGTTATTCTGGAAGGAAGGTTGTATTTCACTGGTGCAATGTCAAGTTTTTGAGGCCAGAGACTCTTTTCATTTTGTCTTTTTCACATCTACCACCTAGATTCTATGTAGTAGAAATTTAGAGCCATTTCCATGCCAAATGTTCACATGGACTATGTTTGACCCGTGACAAAGCCTTCCTAGCTTCTATTGGTCTAATCAGCCACAGTCAGACACACTGAACTTTGACCCTCTTCAGAAATGAATAACTACAACCTATCAACCAACAAATCAACTTTAAAAGTACTTGTCAGATTGGATTGAGGGAGAAAGGAAAAGCTCACAAGGCAAATTTCCATCATTTCTATTCAAACTGCCATTAAATGCCTCCTCCCCATCCATCCACTATCCAAATAAAATTCATTTGAAGTTTGTGTCTTCCAACACTCAATGATGAGGCAACTCCAACACCACCTCTTAAGAGGCAAAAATAACCTCCTGCTATCTCTGCAGCCTGCAGCCTCTTCTGTCCTGCAGACTTACCATGGAGATAACATGCAAACCCACTTATATTTGCTGACTGTGAAGGCTCCCAGAGCATATATATAGCAGAAACATCCTGGTTTTAAAGAACACAGTTGGCAAACCTCTTCTTTCACACCTAATCACCTACAGCAACACCCAGTCTAAGAATATTTCTTCATCATTGCCACTGTCTCACCAGTGCTCTGAGACAGATTAATGGAAGAAAATATTCTGCCCTGCTCTGCAGATGGAAAAACTGAACCAAACCAATCATCCCAGGTAAAGGTCTTCTTTGTCCATTTGCTTGAGTCTCTGAATGACTTTAATTCATGCCTCTTGATTACTGGGATGATTTAAACCCAGATCACTTCAGACTATTGAAAAAGTAGAATTTTAGAGCCAAAAATCACTGAGTTCAATCCCATCCTTTTTCTGGTTCATCTAAATGTTGGTGCTTTTTTCTTCTAGCTATATAAAATATAATATAGCTTAAAATAGATCTGTTCTTCCTGACTCCATAGTTCGGAGTATGTTAGTATTACATTATCACTACACAGACATTTGGAAGTGTATAGGATGTCCAGGGAGAACTAGCACTTTTGGTGTGAGGTTTAGGACTCCTCATCCACAATTAGTATCTGCCTGTCACCCTACACTCTAGCCTGGCCATCAATAAATGGTCTCAGCAGATGAGAAAAATCAGGTTGAGGGTAAGCAATAATCCTTTAATCTATGCATAAGTTAGAGAATGCCTATCCCAAGCCAATAAAGACTTCCCATGGAAGAATGGGAGATGAGAACAATTTGTCCAACCAGTCATGAGGCCATGAAAGCAACCGAAGCATTCATTATGGGATGCATATAGCTTAGTCAGACACTAAAGACCCAAGAGGATCCCTGGCATCCCAGTCTTTTTTCTTGCCACTGAAATTCAATGACTCTGGAAGAGAGAATAAAGCTGACTATGTGTAAGACAAGCACTCTATGATGTTATTGGTCCCCTTCAAAAACAAAGAACCAACAACAATCTAGGTGTTTGTGAATACCTTATTTACAAATATTCCTTATTGGGGCAGCTAGGTGGCACAGTGGATAGAGCACCAGCCCTGGAGTCAGGAGTACATGAGTTCAAATTTGGCCTCAGATACTTAATAATTACCTAGCTGTGTGGCCTTGGACAAGTCACTTAACCCCATTGCCTTTGCAAAAAAAACAAATATCCTTTATTGACAATTGTGAGCACACACACACACACACACACACACACACACACACACACCCCAGCTCCCATACTGCTACCTATTTTGATTACTGTCTATTCATAAATTTGGAATCTTCTTAAAAGAGATGATGGAAATATTTTCAGTCAAGAGTTAATCATTCATCCTTTAATCCATCCATTTGCTTGTAACAGGCTAAATAATAATAATATCATCTCTGAATTTATACCATACACTAACAAAGAAACACAAAGTTATCTATTATCTTTTAGATTTATACAGGTTTCCACATGTAAGACTCTGGATGAGCACAAAAGTTGAACTGCCCTTGAAAAAGGATCAGCTTTATTACAAAGCATTTTATACCCTAGATTTAATAGATGAGTAATTCATTGCTGAGATTTATGTAAAGCTTTATTTATTACAGTTTTTCAGATTATCTTATTATTAGCTCTTGGGGGGTAGGTGGAGAAGATTCTTTTACCATCAGTTTCTGTGAAGAGGGGATAGGGGATAGTGGAAAGGTTATTAGACTTGGGGGTCAGAAAGACACGGCATCAAAATCCTTCAGATATTTTTTCACTGTGTGATCCTGGGTAAGTCTTTCTGCCTCTGTTTTCTAATCTGTAAAATGAGGCTGTTGGACTCCATAATCTCTGGAGTCCCTAGTTCTAGTTCTAAATCTATGATCCTATGTAATCTATGCAATTTTGTATGTAATAAATCATCCATGAAGATAAACTAAATCATTGAACTAGTCACTTAGGTCAGCTCTATAAATCTGACAGTTGGTGGTCTTAACAACTTGATCACTGAGCTGAGAGTTAGGTGTTATTCAACTTTCTCTGTTCTTGTAGAATGGCTTTCCTTTGAGAATGTTATTATGAACCACTTCTCAACCAATTCAAGAAAAGCATGGGGTAAGAGATGGATGGGTGGTCTGGCCTGAATGTATTAATTGAAACAATCGGATAGCTTATCCAGCTGGGTCAGGAACAAATCTGCTCTGCAAGGTAGGGAAACATGTCACAGATTCCAGATGCAGCCTAGCCTGGCATCAGTATTCTACAGTCCTGGCTCTTCGCCAAGCTATCTCCACCCTCCTCTCTCCCTTCTTTGTCCCATCGGTGCATTCTTTCTCTGCTCTTAAGTACAGGGATGAGATTTACTGGGGGTGATTCAACTCTAAACTGAGTCTCTGTTTTTCCTCCTTACAAGAGATATGCTCTGGCTGGATAATTCATGGGGTTAAAACAACAAAGCACAACCCTCCAGAAGGCAAGGGAGGGACCTGAGTTATTTCTCCAGATTTCACTTTTTTGGCTTGAACATGCCCAATCCTGGTTGTGATGAGGAACAAAACAGCCCAACACTGTGGCAGATTTTCTAAAACAGCCCATGATGATGATGACAACTATTATTGTCCACATAAAGAAAATAATTTGACAATCACGTGCTGCTTCTCTTTCTCTTTCTTTATCAATTAATAGGTGAGAAATGGGAGAATTGGGAAATGGAGAAAGATGAGTTATTAGTAGCATCAACACTCATCTATAAAAAAAAATTAATGTTTTGACCACTGTCAAAATATACATACTTAAACCAGAGAGGAAATGTTGCTTAAAATATGACTCTCCCTTACTCCTAACCAACCCTTTATGGAGGGGGGGTAGATTCACAGGTGTTACACATTACATATATTTTTGGACTTTTTCAATGTATTGATTGATTTACTGATTTTTTCCTCCTTTTTCTTTTTCTGTTTTTAAAAAATACTATTTATTACTTGGAATGGTTTCTGGAAGAGAGAGGAGGAAGGATGGGGGGGGAATGATGTTGATATAAAAAACAAAAGCCATCCATAAACTTAATAATAAAAAATTTTTATAATAAATTCTGAAGAAGACCCATTAGGATTTGGAAGATATGTTCATGAAAGTAGTAAATATATTGCTGTTTACCACTACAAATACATATCTATCTATCTATCTATCTATCTATCTCTCTCTCTCTATATATATATATATATATATATATGCACAGGAAAACAAATGCTATATACCTAGGGATCTTGGATAAATCAGTTCAAGTCTCTGGGACTCAGTTTCCTTAACTGTAAAATAAGGGGAATTTTGATCAGATGACCTCAAACTTCTGTTTCCAAATCCATTGATTTCTTTCAGCTCCCAGTCTGTGATCCTGTGATCAACTTTACTGATTCAAACTAGTCCTTTGATCCCTCTGCTCAAATGCCAAAAAGCAACAGAGTCAATATGGCATTTGGTTGAGCTGAACAGTAAATACTTGAGTTGATAGATTAAGTTGCCATCTTAGTAAATGATTCTAGACTGGAAGTCAAGATGATCTAGGTTCATAATGCTAGGAGCCTCTAACACTAGCTGGGAAGATCACTTTATCTCTTTGAGGTGCCATCTTTTCATCATCTTTACAATGGAGTTAATATGCATACCCATTACATCATAGAGCTGGCAAGAGGGAGGCTCATTTGGAGTTTGTGTTAATCACTTTGCAAACTTTAAAGCTTTATAAATAAATGTCAGCTCTTCTTGTTATCCATACCCACATTTTTGACTCCACAAATAATAAATTAACCATCAATCCAGTCCTTTACTTAAGAGAGTTTATAGTAAGATTGCAATCAACCTACTGAATACCTTATTTCCTTACACACACACACACACACACACACACACACACACACACACACACACACAAACACATCTTTCTCTGACTTTCTGTCCTGTCTTTGTCTCTGTCTTTTTGTCTATCTCTGTCTCTCCTGGTGCCTTCCCCTCTGAGGAGATGACCGCTATTTATTTTAATAGATAGATAGATAGATAGATAGATAGATAGATAGATAGACAGATAGATAGATAGACAGAGATATGTATATATGCATATATAAATACATAAATATCTTATATGTACATAGCTGTTTGCATATCATTTCATCCATTAGAATATGAGTTTCCTCAGCTCGGTGGCACAGTGGATAGAGTACCAGTCCTGGAGTCAGGAGGACCTGAGTTCAAATCCAGCTTCAGACACTTAATAATCACCTAGCTGTGTGACCTTGGGCAAGTCACAACTCCATTACCTTAAATAAATAAAATTTAAATACTACTACTACTAATAATAATAATAATAATAATGTGAGCTTCCTGAGGTCAAGGACCATGCCTCTATTTTTTTTCTTGGAGCCTCCTATGCTTATCTCAGTGTTTGGCAGAAATACAGTTAGTACTAAATAAATGTTGGTTGAAGGATTGAATAGTTGACTGAAAGGGGCAGAGCAAAGGGGCAGTGGGTCTGACTTTATAGAACAGTTGTCAGTACGTGCTGCAAGGACTCCAGTGAATAAATGGAACATGCAAGATTAATATTAATTAAAACAAGCAGCCCAGCTCCCTAGAACGTCAAACTGCCAAACCAATAGGATTTATTGTTAGGTGTTACTGACTTTTAAAATAACAAAATCTGACATGTTTGCTTGACAAACTGTGGGAAGGAATAGGAGACAGAGATGATATGGTCACTGATGATCAAGGAGAATGACATGTCTTACTCTTCATTCACATTTGCCATCTCTCTTTCTTCCTTCTTCATGAAGCAATAAGCAACATGTTCTGTGAGGACACAGTGTACCTTACTCCATGTATTAGAAGGAAACAGGCAACGTGTGTTCTTGTTTTTATTATACCAGATGAAATGGGAGGAGTTATGATTCCTCTGGCTTCTGTTCTCATCTTATGAGCTTGAACAAACCTGCCAAAATGTTTATGCCTTAATCAAACTCAGAATTAGGGTTTAGGTAAAGGTAGGCAGACACCAAGGTGCCTCATGTGGGGATTGTTGAGAAAGAGACCACAGTGAAGAAAAATATAATAGTCCCTAAATACATACTCTAGAGCCAGAAAATTCTGCTTTTGGAGAGGTATATAGAGATGCTATTGATTTCTTTTTTTTTTACATCTTTGGAGATTTCTCAAGTATCTTTCTCCCTCTCCCAGAGAGACATCACATATAATAAACAGTATTTTTAAATTCAAAAAGAAAGAAAATGAAGAGAGAAAAATTGATCATTGTGTTGAAAACATTTATAGATATTTTATTAGAAGTCAAATTGTGTCTGTACAGTGAAGATTTAAAGTATACTTACTTGGGGGCAGCTAAGTGGTGCAGTGGATAGAGCAGCAGCCCTGGAGTCAGGAGTACCTGAGTTCAAATCCAGCCTCAGACACTTAATAATTACCTAGCTGTGTGGCCTTGGGCAAGCCACTTAACCCCATTGCCTTTGAAAAATGTTTAAAAAAAGACAATAACAAAACAAAAACAAATAAAGTATATTTACTTGGAACACTACTTTTGCCTAGCAGATACAATGTGTTATGGTGGCCTCAAGTCCTTCAACTGTAAAATAAGTTTAGAATAAAGTTTTAAAAGGAAAATGAATTCTTTCTTTTCTTTTCTATACTGAAGAAAATCTCACTGAGAAAGAGAAAGCTCTTTTGAGAGCTTGGTTAAAGATCTTGGTGGGAGAACTGATGGGGTAGCATAGTCTACAGAAAAGAAAACTGGATTGCTACAATAGCCAGGATCATTTTTTACTCTTGGCCAAATTGAAATGGGTGATGGTTGAAATCAATGTTGCTCACCCCCTTCTCCCACCCCAATTCATAACTGTTTATTTGCTTTCATACTAAAGTGTAAATAACAGATGATGCAGTCTTATTTTGTGGGGAGAGGAAGGAGGCTACATTTTAACAGGGATTAAATCTTAAGCTAAAGTAATGAATCATCTTGGCAGAATTTCAAGCATCATTGATGCAGAAGAGTAATATATGGAGGGGGGATTAGAGGAAACTTTATCCCCTGACATATCCACAATTCCCTGTTCTGAATCTTGGTCCTGTCTTTAACTGTATACTTTGGACAAGTCAATTCATTTCTCTGTGCCTCCATTTCTCCATTTGCAAAATAGAGCCAGTCCTATCTTTGCCCAACTCCAAAATAATGCTTTGAAAGTCATCTCTCTGAAAATACTTTGAGATGACATGTTCCATGACATGGGAACTCAGTTCACCCTCTAAGGTACATTTTTGAAGGGTATAATTGATTCAACATTAACACTATTTGAAATCCAAGGCACAGTCTGAAATATTTTCCTTTCTCCTCCTTTCTTCCTTACTCAGTCATTTGTATTCACTCTTGTTTTCTGTTGGGAATCCTGGCATTCACTAGGTTTGCCTCTAGCCAATAGTTCCATATTTGGTGTAGTTAATCACATCTTACAAATGTGGATCCAAGTCTCAAGCCTCAAAAGTTCTCCAGAAAGGGAAAAATGAAAAGAGCACTTAGTATCATGCTGACAAAGGATTTGAGTTTGGATCCCAGTTCTGCATTTGGAAAGTTTGATCTCTCCTGTGTGTGTCTCACAGAGCTTTTCCATGCCTTTCCACCATGAACCAATAAACACAAGGAAATGCACAGGCCTGGATCAACCACAGGTATTTATGAGAAATGAATGGATAGATACAGTCTTGATCAGACTAGAAGAACTCACTTGAGATTGGGTACCAAACATATCCAGATAGATTTAGATAGGGGCAGCTAGGTGGTTCAGTGGATAGAGCACCAGCCCTAGAGTCAAGAGGTCAGGGATTCAAAATCAGCCTCAGACACTTAATAATTACTTAGCTGTGTGACCTTGGACAAGTCACTTTAATACCATTGCCTTGCAAAAAAAAACCCAAAAACAAATAGATCTAGATAGAAAAAAGTAAAAACCTAATTCCTTCCCATTCCTTTCTTCTGTGTGTTTCTCTGTGCTCTGGTCAGTTGAGCAATAGTTCTTGAGAAAAAAGAACGGGAGAGAGAGGAGAGGTGAGGAGGGGAGGGGAGGGGAGGAGAGGAGTGGAGAGAAAAAGTGGGGCAGCCAGGTGGCATAGTGGATAGAGCCCTGGTCCTGGAGTCAGGAGTACCTGAATTCAATTCCGACCTCAGACACTTAATAATTACCTAGCTGTGTCGCCTTAGACAAGCCACTTAACCCCATTTGCCTTAAAAAAAGAATTACCTAGCTGTGTGACCTTGGACAAGTCACTTAACCCCATTGCCTAGCAAAAATAAAGAAAACAAAAATCTTATCCTTTGGCACTTGCTCCTTTCTTGAGTTTTCACTTCTCCAGTGTCTGTAAGGGAATGGATTGAAGGAGGGAAGCCACCAAACTGCTGTTACAAAATCACTCTGCTAGCAACCCCATTGCTACTGCTGCTCAATGGGGCTGGAGTGAAAGCCTTCCTTCACCTCTCTGGGAACTGACTTTTGAGAAATTTAGAAAATTGCTGATACTGTAAAAGTTTCCTCTTTTCCTGAACTAGGGATAAATATGACTTTCAGAATTATTAGCACCTCAAGCCCCTTCACCAGGCAGCCAGACCAAGCCCTGGCAAAAGGACTGTTCCATTCAGAGTATGTAATGTTTCCATTATTGCCATGGCCAAGTGACTACTTAAAGTGCTGTCTCTCCTTGAAGAGAAGATAAAGGAACTCAAGGAACATCTCCCCAACTTTCTAGGTTATTAAGAAAAACTGAATCTTCCTGGTCCTGGGGTCAGGAAGACCTGAGTTCAAATTCAGTCTCAAACACTTACTATGTGACCCTGGGCAAGTCAGTCAACCTTTGTCTGCCTCAGTTTCTTCAACTATAAAATGATAATAATAGCATCTACCTCCCAGTTTTGCCATGAGGATCAGATGAGATGATTAAGTTCTTAGCAGTGTCTTATTAAATGCCTATTTCCTTCCTTCCTTCTTTCCTTCTTTCCTTTCTTCTTTCTTTCCATAATACTTCTTTAAGAAATTTTATTTAAGGCAATGGAGTTAAGTGATTCACTCAAGGTAACACAGCTAGGCAATTATTAAATGTCAGAGGCTGGATTTGAACTCAATTCCTCCTGACTCCAGGGACTGGTGCTCTCACATGTCCAATTGTCTTTCCATCATTTCAAAGTGGCTGTCCACTATGCCACCTAGCTCCCCTCCATAATACTTCTTAACCTCCCATTACATCCAGGGCCATTTCCAATCATGCTGGACCCAGATGACTCTGAAGGAGAAAGTGAAGTTGGTAATTTCCTCACTTAAATCCAATTCACTTGTGTGTCATGGTATCACCTCCCTGATGTCATCATCCTTTTTGAGAAAATGAAGGCCAAACAATAACTCCTTAACTACTTCAAAGTTTCAAAGATGAAGCTTCTTTCTAGACACTACTGTTACTTAAGTTATTAAAATTCTTCATCTTGTGGGTCAGGAAGAATGGTCGAGGGACTTGATATTCAAGGTTAGGAGGAACATAGCTAGAGGCTGCTTAGCTGCCTTTGACAATTCAAGTCACTGGATTCAGATGAGCTTTATCCTTAGGTACTGAAAGAAATCATGGAGCATTTGAGAAGTACTGCATGATTAAGGAGGGCAAATACCCCATCTTTCAGTAAAGAGAAAAGAAAGAAAATAGAGTGTGCAAACTTTAGGTCAGTGAATTTGAGTTTGAATCTCAGAAAAATTCTGGAATGCATTATGAAAGTATAGCTGACAAACATTTAAAAAGTGATCATAAAAAAAATCAGTATCAGTTCCTAAAAACAGATTGTGACAGACTAACATCTTTTTTGGACAGGGGTTGTTAAATTGTGAATCAGAACAATGTTATAGATTTTAGTAAAGTTTTTAACAGCATCTCTCATGTTTTTCTTATGGATGAGATAGGGATTTATGGATGAAACAAAAATTCCTACTTGTGTGGGTCTTTACCAACAGTTCAAATAGAACTAAGCTGATTAAAGTTTTTCAGGTTAACCATTCTCTTTGACCTCTGCAATGGTTTACATTGCTTCTCTTTTGGTTTTCAGGACACCCCTCTCTCCTGGTTCTCCTACCTATGAGACAGCTGCTTCTTCTCAGTCTTCTTTGTTAGATCCTTATCCAGATCACACCCTCTAACTGGGGGTGTTCATAAGGGTTCTGGGCTTGGGCCCTTTTGTCTCCTCCTCTATACAACTTCAGTGACCTCATCAATTCCCATGGACTTAATTACTATCTTAATTACTATGCAGAAGATTCTCAAATCTATTCATACTGCCCCCATCCTCTCTGCTGAGCTTGAATCTCACATGTCCAATTGTCTTTCCATCATTTCAAAGTGGCTGTCCAAATTTGTCCAAAATGAGCTCCTCCATCTATTGCCTTTCCTAGCTTCCTGTAAATCTTAATTAATCCCATCTTCTACAGAAAGACTTTCAAAAGCTCTCTAAATTCTAGTACTATCCTTCATAATGGTTCCCTATGTATTCTATAAATAGCCTGTTTGCATATACACTTGTCTCCGCTGTCCCTTATTAGACTTGAAGGCAGGGATTATCTTTTGCCTCTTTTTCATATCTCCAGAGCCTGACACATAATAAATGCTCATTGATTGATTGATTGAATGCCTGTGTATCAGAATTAATTAAATATATTTCTTAAACTGCATTTTAAATTTTGACTTTCTTTTGGTAAAGTAATATAAATCTTCCCAACCTTACCCAATACTACCCCAAGTTAAATTATTAGTTGGACTTTATTCAAATTTAATTATCATATTATTGTTATATTAGAACAGTTCATTTTTTAAATGTCTAACATTGAACACCCATGATGTAATAAAGACTGCCTCTTTAAAGCTGATTTTTAAAATATTTTTTCTGCCCAAATTGTATTGCCTCCTAAAACTAAACATTAAAACTGTTTTCTTGCTGAAGATTTTGTCTCTTTGATATCTAAATATATATATATATATATATATATATATATATAAATACTCTCATCTAGATATATATACTCTTATCGCTTGCTTTATGAGGTAACTCACATGAGGTCACTGGACTTGTTTTGTTTCATCTTAGAAGAGGGAAAAAGAAAAGAAAAAGCAAACATTTGATAATCAAATATAGCCTGCAAGGAGAGAGCCTGGGCTGTGGTTAAAGGTGGAACAGATTTTGCAACCTAGAAGGCCCACACCCATTTCCTCCAACATTTTTTTCTCTTCTTTCCTCCTTCATCTTTTTTAGTCAATAATAAACCTTATCCAAAACTTCAAGTTGATTCCACTTCATGCCATCCTGATCAGATCAATCATACTAATCCAACTAATTGGATGAGTCCCTTTAAAAGAACCAGGGCCTCCTTCATGAAATCTAATACAAAGTACTGTAACAGGAAGCCAGGGAAATCTAATGCAATAAAATGCACCTGATCAGATTTAAGAACATTAGTGGCCCTTCACTTATAAACAGGAATCAAATGACAGAGGAGGACAAAGCTAAAGCAGAAGGGTTCATCATTATAACAGGGTTTTGCAGCAAGAAAAGCAGCTAGATTTAGAAATTACTGTCCTGGATCTTGAGCACATTGAACATCTGGTAGTAAAGGATCAGGGAGTCTTCAAAGTCTCTTATAATCCCAGCAGGCTAGAAACTTTGTTCTACAATCAAGGGTTAGGATACATGCCACACAATTGTCATCTTTGCAATAAAATCACACACACACACACACACACACACACACACACACACAGATGCAGAGTATAGCCTACCCCAGTTTAGAAAGAAGTTTAGGTGGCATTGGCTTCTTGTAGCATTTCTGGATCAAATTAGTGGTTTTCAATGATCATTATCCTTACAAGCTAGATTTTATTTAAATTGTATATCTTAGCAAAAAAGAAAAAGCAGAATATATCAGACTTTCAGATGATCCTTAAAGTCTTTTCCATATCCAAAATTAAATGAATTAAGTACTTATATTCCTGGATAACTTTGTTAGCTAATCATAATCTTATTAATTGAAGGGTTCCATAACTAGGTGGCAATTTAAGACTCAAAGACATGAAGAGTAGGATAGGGAGCAAAGAGAAATGGGGACATTCCAACCCAAAGCAACCCCAGCTTCTCTGGTTCCCCTAAAATGCAAGCCATAAATCAATTTCATTGACGCTTTTAATATTTTGGGGGAGGAAGGATGCTTCCAGCTTCTTTTATTTTATTTTTTTCCCAGGTTTTTGCAAGGCAAATGGGATTAAGTGGCTTGCCCAAGGCCACACAGCTAGGTAATTATTAAGTGTCTGAGACTGGATTTGAACCCAGGTACTCCTGACTCCAGGGCCGGTGCTTCATCCACTATACCACCTAGCCGCCCCTTCCAGCTTCTTTTATACTTTTTTGTCTATATGAACCCTACATTACAGCCCAAATAAAGTTCAAGTTATTTATCACATTCAAGATGACTGTTCTCTTCTTCATGAATTCCAACAAGCTCTATCCCAAGTTTAGACTGGATTATATCCTCTGCATCTCTCAGAAACTTTGTCTCTCTTGGAAACTCAAGTGCATTTACTCCTTGAAGCCTTCCCTGATCACCCCAGTTAGTAGTGCTCTCTCTGCCTCCATCTTTCTTGAACTTTGTGTTCATGTCGTGACCCTCAAATTGAATATAAACTCCTAGACTCTAGTAGGAACTGCTTCATTTTTTTCTTTATATGCCCATTCTTTGCACTTAAATATTTGTTGAATTGAGGTAGACTAAAGAGTTTAGGATCACAAAAACTGTGTAAGATATCATAGATGTTCACTGTTAGCCAAGCCTAGAGCAATTCCTAGTATAACCATTATAGTAAAGAAGATTTTTGAAATTAAATTTTATTTTTATGTGCAAATAATTCACCTCTCTCTTCCCCCTCTTCTCCAATTAAGCCCAGGGAAAGAAAAACAAAACCCATGTTACAAACATATAGTCAAAAAAATTTCTGCATTGACCATGTTGTCGACTGTTTGTGTGTGTGTGTGTGTGTGTGTGTGTGTGTGTGTGTGTGTGTCCTGCACTGAGTCATTTACCTTTCTATCAGGTTTTAGTTAATATGTTTGATCATGAGTCCACTGGAATCATGGTTGGTCATTATGCTGACTAGAGTTCCTAAGTCTTTCAAAGTATGATACTGTTGTCAGTGTATATACATTGTTTTTCTGGTTCTGTTCACTTTACTCTGCATCAGTTCATAAAAGTCTTTACAAGTTTCTCTGAAACCATCCCCTTCATCATTTGTTATAACACAATAGCATTCCATCATATTTACATAACCCTAATTTCTTCAGCCTTCCCTGACAGGCAACCCTTCAGTTTCTTTTTTCTTTTTTTTTCTTTTTTTGCAAGGTAATGGGGTTAAGTGGCTTGTCCAAGGCCACACGGCTAGGTAATTATTAAGTGTCTGAGTTTGGATTTGAACCCAGGTCCTCCTGACTCCAGGGCCGGTGCTCTATCCACTGCCCCACCTAGCTGTCCCAACCCTTCAGTTTCTAATTCTTTGACACCAAAAAAAGAACACCAAATATTTTTGTACAGTTTATTTTGCTTAGTACTAATCCCATCCTTAAATTAATTCTACTTTCTCCCTTTTCTCTTCTATCTTCCATTGAGTGAAATGTATTTCTGAACCCAACTGGGAGTGTATTCTTCCCTCTTTGGATCAGTTCAGTTGGGCATGATGTTCAGCGTCAGCAGCTAACCCCTCATTTGTATAGACTTATATTTGAAAATGACCATTGTCGGCGGCTAGGTGTCGCAGTGGATAAAACACCGGCCCTGGAGTCAGGAGTACCTGGGTTCAAATCCGGTCTCAGACACTTAAATTACCTAGCCGTGTGGCCTTGGGCAAGCCACTTAACCCCATTGCCTTGCAAAAACCTAAAAAAAAAAAAATGACCATTGTACATTCTAAGCATTGTCCCATAGTCCCATCAGGACTAGGAAGTGATAGGAGGGGCAAACCTGTGATTTCATTGCAATTCCTTCCAATGAGATGAGTATTTGCTTAACATCTGGTGAAAAGCCCAGGTTCCTGAGAAGTCAAGCGACTTGCCTGGAGACATAATCCTTGTGGGTCAGAATTGGTACCTGATTCAAGGGGAGAACACCTCCAGTAGGATTACTTGATTTTTAAATTTGGGGAGGTGACAGCAATTAAGGGCAGTTTATAGGGAAAGATATAAACTGAAGGCTATCGGAGCTTCCTTCCCCAGCCTCACCCAAGGACTATGACTGGCTCCCCACTCCCCACATTTCCATTAAGCTTTTAGTTTCTAGCCGAGACACAGGTCCTGGCTCACAAAAGACACCACTTATTGAGAGCTGGTGGATTGCACTATTGATTCGGTGCAAAAACCTGTTAGCTCACAGCGCTGACTTCTGGGGAGCTGCAAAATGATAGGAAGCCACGAAGCGTAATTTTAGGGGGGAATGTCCCGAGCCTGGAGCTCTTCCTTCTGCCCGCCCCCTCTTCTTAGGGGGACGAGGCCCTTCCTCTCCGCGGCGAAAAAGGCTCTGGGAAGCGCATTTCTAGCCCACCGCACCCCTACTCTTTAATGAGGAGGGAGACTTGAGTCATCCTCCCGACTCCAGCTCGCTGCCCCAGGGCCAAGGCAGGGTCTGGGAGCAACTCCCGGGAAGGTGAGCGGGGGGCAGGAGACGCTTGGGGGAGGAGAGAAGGGCTCCGGGGTGGGTAGGGGGTGGCCGCCCCTTTAGCGGCTCAGCTGGGCGGGCAGAAGCGAGGCCGGGCGGAGGCGGGGAGGGGTAAGAGCTGGGGGGACCTTGACATCCCCAGGGGCTGGCTCCTCCGGGAGCCGCCCGGCCCCGACTTGGCGGTGGGAGACCCGGGGTCTTAGGCTCTCGGGGTTGGGGGGTCCTAAGAGGCACAGCCTCGGTCCGGGACCCCGGGGGGCGCCCCGAGCCAGCCTTGCAGCCCGCAGCCCCGGCCCGCCCCCATCCTGGACTTTCCTCTCCATCTAGTGGCCACAGGGACCATGTCGACCGACACCGTGAGCTCCATCACCAAGGATCAGGTGGAGAGGCTGGAGGAGAACTTCAAAGCCAACAAGCACCCGGACCCCAACTCGCTGATCTTCATCGCCGCCGAGGTTGGTCTCCCGGAGAAGGTGACCGAGGTGAGGCCCCCGCCTGCCCCTTTCCCCAAACCCAGGCTGTGGCCCCTCTCCTCTTTTCCTCCTTCCCTGGCTTCTTTATCCTAGCTGGAGTCACCTTATCATTTCCCACTCCCTTATCTCCTCCGCTGCACCCCCGCACCCATCACCGCCACCCTGGCTCCATCTTTCGGGATCACCACCCTGGCCCCAGGCTGCTCTGCCCCCAAATCTGAGGCCTCTCATACTTTGCCTTTCCTCTCACCCACTTTCGTTCCACAAATAGGTACCTATATGTGCCAGGTCTGGGTGGGCAGGTGCTGGGGACACAAGGACAAAAGTGGAACTATTTCCTCACTCCAGGGACTACAGGCAGCAAAAGTTCCTCGGAGGGTACCACGCTGCCCTTTCAGACAAGCCTCCCTCCTCCCCACCTCTCCCCCACTCCTCTATTATTTATTTTTATTTTTTGTAAGGCAAATGGGGTTAAGTGGCTTGCCCAAGGCCACACAGCTAGGTAATTATTAAGTGTCTGAGGTCGGATTTGAACCCAGGTACTCCTGACTTCAGGCCCGGTGCATTATCCACTGCGCCACCTAGCCACCCCTCCCACTTCTCTTTTAAACTGTCATCTCCCCTGCTCCTTCAGGTCCTTTTTCTGCCGGTGGTTTAGCCTTTTTTCTTCTAATCTTTGCTCTCCCCAAAGTCCAGAGTTGGGTCTTCTTCCTTTGGACAGTCGGCCTTCCAGACAGAAGCTGTTTCTCTTCTATCAGTGGGTTTCCCAGCTAGGTGGACTCTCCTTTGCAGCTTGCTGCAACATTCATACTCATGGTCATTTCCATCATCTTCCATGCACGATCTCTCAGCTTGCTGTCCTGCCCCACTTCTGCTGCACCCATTTCCAGTGTCTGATGTCTTTAAGTATATTACTCTGGATGTTCATAGAATTAGAGGTTTGAGATGGGAAAAAACCCTATAGCCTAAGGAAGGCTAAGTCTAGATGGGTTTAAATAGCTTGTCCAAGGCTACACAGCTGCTCAGACAAAAAACCCAAGTTTCCTGCCATCCAGTCTGTCCAGCACAACACACTGTACTTTAACTTAAAATAATCCAAACTTGTATCTGTTGGTATACCAACACAGATAGAAGAAGGAGGGGAAAGAAGTAAAGAAGAGGAAAGGAGAGGAATGTGTTCATATTAAAATATTTTTGGCTAAGGATAGGTAATCAAGTAAAGGTAATTCAGTTCAGGCCAACAAGCATAAATTAAGCATCTACTATATAGAAAAACACTGTGGTTGGTATAGAGAAAATGATAAAATAGAATATTCTTTGCCCTCAAAAAAGAAATTTGGGAAGAGTTTTTAATTTATATTTTATATTTAAATTTATTTTATTTTTATTATTTATTTACTTATATCTAATAAATAAATTTTAATTAAGTATATTAAAATTATACATATAATAAAATGTGTTTACATATAATTATTAAGTATAATAAAATTATATGTATATAAAGTATGTAATCTATGCATATAAGAATAAGGTAATTGATAGATTGAAGGAGGCCAAGGAGAGATCAGAAAAAAATTTGTTCTAGAAATACATGAAGAAAAAGGGAATATTAACTGCTGAAGAGATCTAGAAGGACTATATGGCACCTGATTGGAGTCTTATTTTTTTTTTTTTGGTTTTTGCAAGGCAGTGGAGTTAAGTGACTTGCTCAAGGTCACACAGCTAGGCAATTATTAAATGTCTGAGTCCAGATTTGAACTTAAGTTCTCCTGACTCCAGGCCTGGTGCTCTATCCACTGCACCACCTAGCTGCCCTTTATTGGAGTCTTGGAAGAAAGAGAAGAAGTGTGTTTTAAACATGTCTGATGTTTCGAGCTGATCCAGTCTATTGTTTTTATTTTATAACCAACCATAAAGTTACAAAGACCCATCAGTCATCTAATCACTAATTTTATAATCTGTTCACCATTTCATAACATCGTTACTGAGGACCTAGATAGTCCCTGTGACATTTTGCCTAATGGCAGTTTTATTTTCTTCAACTAATATTAATAGATAAGCTAAGTCTTCATATTGGGTTCCCTGACTCAGAGTGGTTCAGAGAAACAGGCAATAACAACAGTTAAGTCCTTTGTAACCAGATTGCTTTGTGTTTCTAAATGCTCTAGAATAGATGAATTCTAATTATGGAGGGGTAGACTTAGATTAATTGCCCCCTTTGGTCCTGTGATTTGTTTATAAAGTCTCTTGGCACTTCTGAAAGTTGCTTAGGGCAGAAGATGAAAATAGCTACTTGGCTAGTGCCTTCCTTTTAGGAGATTCCTCTAAATCAATCAATGGAAAATAATGGTTGGGTACCCAATGGGACCCAGGTAGGAGCACTGATTTACTGTGTGAACCTGTACAATCAATGCCCCACTCACTCATCTAAAAACATGAAGAATAAGATTGAACCATGTGACTTTTCAGGGGTTGTTTACCATCTTGATATCTGATTCCATTTACCCTTCAGCACTGAATGATAATTAATTATATACAATAATCATAATAACATCTTTATGTAGAATTCTGGCATTTGGATGGAAGAACAAGACTGCCTAGCATGGAGCTTTGTGTTGAAATTTTGTTTCAGTTACTTCCTACATGTAGGACGACTCTGGGCAAGTCACTTAATCTCAATCATCCTCAGTTTCCTATCTTCAAAATGGGCATAACAGTAGCATTTGCCTCATGAGGTTATTATGAAACTCAAAGGAGAGAACATATGTGCAATATAGAAGCTAACTATTAGCTTTAACAGTCACAAATCATTTTGTGGTCACTGTTACACTGCGATTCTCTGAGAGCAGGATTTGTTTTTTAATTTAAAAAAAAATCTGGTTTTGCTTTTTTTGTATCATCAGAGCTTAACACAATTCTTAGCACATAATAGGCATTTAATAAAATGCTAGTTGACTGACTTGAACCTCACAGTATTCTTCTTAAGTAAATATTTTAAGTATATTATCCTCATCTTATAGATAAGGAAAGGAGAAAAAGGAAAATATTATAGATAAAGAAAAGAGACTAGTAAAGGTTGAAGGCAGACTATCCATACAGATCTACCTAACCTCAGGCTCAGCACTCAATCCATTATGTCAGGCTTATAGACCCAGTAATAATTGGCAGAGGGATACTGGTTCATCTCCATGGTGAAGTACAAAATGGGTCAGTCTGTTACATACTATTTTATAGACGGGGGATACAAAAGACTAAACGGAGCAGTGACATCCCATCATCACAGGCTGAATCTATTCAAATTGTCCTAGAAACTTAGTGCCTCTGCCAACAGCTGTCCATTGATTTATGTCAGAATCAAGCTATATTTAGTCAGTCCATCCTGGGGCTAGACAACTGTGTCAAGATTTACCTTGTTGATCATTTTCTTACATGTGAGTCAACAAGAAAGCAATTTGTATCTGCCTTTAGCAGATCATCCATCTATAATATTGATTGAAATTTCTTTTGAAATGTTTTTTGATAATTTAATTTTTTAATTTGATCATTTAATCAACAAGAATTTAATAAGTACCTACTATTTATCACACACACTGGGAATATAATAACACAGGCTAAATATATTTTCCTGGAAAATAGCCTGATGAAATTAGTTTTTTTAAATCACAGACTCTGTTGAGGGGGGAAAAAAATGACTGAGGAGGCAAGGATTTTCCTTCTCTTAGAGACAGATTCTGACTGTGTCTGTACAAAGTAATGCCTGAGGTACTCTTCCAATCTATGATAAGCTCACATTAAATAATCTATGTTCCCTACCCCCAAAACACATATACTTTTGGTCTATCAGTTCAGTTAAATACACATTTATTTAGGACCTGCTAAGGTACTGGAGGTTCTGGAGATAGAGCAAATTAGTGACCCGCTAAGAAGTTTACATTCTTCTATAACCCCCTGTCCCCAGATACCAGTGATCTTATCTGTAACATATAGATAATGGTGATTGGAGACATCGAGTGGAGGGAGTACTAGACCTCAAGTAAGAAAAATCTAAGTTCAGCTTCTCTCCAAAACATTGACCAGTTATGGGGTCACTTTATCTCTCTGTCTCAGGTTCCTTATCTGAAAAGTGGATATAAAAATAGAATATAACTCAGAAGACTTTATAAGCCTTAACTGAGATAACACTTGCAGGATACTTAAAATGTTATAGAAATGTGAGTTTTTACCAGGTCAAGTTTCCTGCCACAGTAAGAATGGAAGGAGTTTGTGTGAAAACTGGTGGCCAAAAGAATAAACTATTTGAAAATGAACTAGGATTTTCTCTACTCCCTGCCCTGTCAACCAGCAGGCAATATAGAAATAACACAACCATTTCCTAACCCTCAGAGGAATGGTGGGAAGAAATGATCAAGTAATAGAAAACATTCCACAAAGATAAAGTAGCTAAACGATCATCTGGAAGGTTTGATGAATTAACTCCACAAGGATGGGGGAGAAAGTGTTTCATGTAGTTCCTGGTTCATAGTAGTCCTTTAATAAATGTTTATGACTAAAAGCAAGGAGCCTGTTCGTAAAAAAACAAAAAAAACCTTTCTCCTTTGATAATGGAAGCTTAATTGAAAGTTTTCCTACCTGGGATGACTACTAAACCAAGAGATGTGCCAAGAATCTGTTCTCTACACAGATTAAGGAGAACAGAATATTTGCACCCATTTGTCAAGGTTGCATTCAAATTCTACAGTTTTCTCCTTCACAACTTCCTCATGTAGAACAACTGGCAGCTCAGAATAGTAAAAAAAAAAAAAAAATTCCAGGTCATACTGAAAGTGGTGAGCTGAATTGAAGAGCGAGAAGGAGGGGCACGAATTCTTTCATCAGATATCTCAGGAAGATAATTTATAGAATTTATAGAATCACAGAATCTGATAAGAATAAGAATCCTTTTATAATCTAATGTATGCACTGGAACATTTTACAAGCATTTAAGTTCTATATTTGTGGTAGCCCATATCAAATTCAATCTACCCCACTTCTTTTTAACCTTCCAGTTTCCTATATTTTGTTGTATTTCAGTTGAACTGTGGGTTTATAAAAATGCACTCGGAAGTAACTCTGTGTCTATCATACACTACCACATTGTATGTATCTGCTGAAAAGACTGTTCCATTTTCTCGTCCGTGGCCCTCCTCTGCCCCCAAATCTGAAAAGGTAGTTCCATTGGTCTAGGGAAGCTGAAATATCCTGGTTCTTCCCTTCCACTTCTGCATGAAGAGGAGGAGGAGATGGATTAGAGTGGGAAGAAGGGATTATGGATGGGTTCAAGGGACCCACTCCCAAAAAGGGATTGCTAGCCACCAAATACATCATATTTCTGTGTTCCTGAACAACTTATTGAATTTCCTTGGTGTCTCAGTGTCCCCAACTATGAAACAGGAATAATGATAATAATGCCTAGCCCATGGAAGTTCAAATGAAATAATATTTGTAAAGTACTATGTAAACATTAACTATTATTAAAAAGTAAGCACATTTGTAAAGTGTTTTGTAAACATGAGCTATTATTAAGAAATAAGTAGAACCTAGTATTTTGTACTTTGGCTTCGTCCAGCATGCCAGGCTGGATCCCCTCCCTTTAACTTCTTAAAGAACTTCCAAGATCTGCTGCCACAGAATAATGGGCACAAGCAGACAACCTACTTACTGCCTCCTTCCGTACTTGCTGCATCCTTCTCTGCTTGATGGCTCTCTTTTCCAAAGCAGGCTGACAGGGAAACGTTGGGTACAGGTAAGCCCAGAGCAAAATCTGGTCTATCAAGAGCTATCCTTCTGGGGACTTTTACCTGTGTTATCCAATTTGATCTTCACAAGAATCTGGAGAAATTGATCCTATTATCCTCACTTTAAGGTTGAAGAAACTGAGACAAAAGGCTTAAGCGTCTTGTCCAGAATCACACAGCTTGGAATTGTCAAAGACAGATTTTGAACTCTGGTCTTCTAACATCAAATCTGGGTAGGGGATTTGGGTGGGAGATCTTCCTGATCTATGCCACCACTATCCCATTTTACAGATGAGTAAACTAAAACCAGAAAGGTGGCTGTGTTAGGAATAGTTTGTCTAGTGTCTTGCAGAGATTTAAATAGTACTGCTGAGATTACATTCCGGATCATCTAACTCCAAATTCAGTGCTTTTTTGCCAAGGCCACACCATCTACCTTTCCTTCATTTTCCTTCCCATATACATGTACAGCCCCTTTTCTAGGTGAGAAGAGATTATAAATCCCAGGGTCTTTAGGGATTTACCTCTCTTAACAAGACAGTCAATGTAAGAGAAGTCTGAATGACTATTTCATATGTGAATGCACATGTTTCTGTAGTTTGTTCCATTTCCTCAGGAAGTGCTGGTTGAGATAATAACCATTTTTAGTCTGACAGACTAATTCAGGTTCATGATTTCATGGATTATCCCCTCCCACCTATCACTTAGGTTTTAAAAGAAGTAGCTTCTGGAAACAGTACTGAAGTGACTTGTTAATTATCTGACCTTGAGCAAAAAAGAAGTGGTGGGACTTATAAATAATAACATCTAGGCAGCTATTTACTCACCCTAACCATAGGACCAACTTGATTCTGACTCAACACTTAAGCAGGGATTCTTAACTTGGGAACTATGCATTTAAAAATGTTTAATAATTATATTTTGATCTAATTGGTTTCCTTTTATAATCCTATGTATCACATGCATTTAAAACATAATTTTGGGAAGTGGTCCATAGTCTTCACCAAACTGCCAAAAGAATTCACGAACCAAAAAACGTTGAGAACTGCCCTAAAGAATTACAGATTTCTTACTTATTCCTTATCTTCCCTATGCTATGTTATTTCCTTTCTTTAAAAATTGTGATGTCATCATGGACTAGAGATGCTACTTTCATGAGGGCAAGGAAGGACTTTGTGTTCCCATGAGTTATCTCTGAGATGCTTCCTCCAACACTGGTAGGAATGTTAGGGTAAAGGCAAGAGCCAAGAAAAGTGGGGGAAGGAGCCTTGCATAAGAGTCATTACATCAAAATTCAGTGGGCCTAACTATATAATTAGAAATATCATTTCCACATAATTCCCATTAGGAGAAATGAAGCCCTTATTTCACTGTGAGAAATCAGTCATTTTATCATCATGAAAATAAGAAAGGCTTTATTTACTGGCCTTTATTTACAGGACATTTTGCTTAGATAGGGCAGAGTTCCCTGCCTACAATATAAAGTAAATGTGTGTCAGTTAACTTTTCAGTACTCCTGGGAAACTCATAATTAAGAAGAGTTACTCATCTTCATCAGCAGGGGACTTTTCATTCTGGGATTTCCCTATAAATTCAAAGTCCAGATGACACCCATTCCCCCCATCCAACACACTCACCCCAACAACATCAACATCTAGGTTAAAAAACCTACTGGGTTAAGTCAAATGGAATTGCACAAAATCCTAAACCCAGTAACTCAATCTCTCTTTTTTTAAGTAGATTTGGGGAGAAAAAGCTGGGAAACATTCTCAGCAGTCCCTTGAGATGTAGAAAAGGTCTGTTCTTTTCTATTATTACCAACTCAAATCCAATGTAGCTGTCATTGTCCTTTAGAGAAGGGCTCTTTTTTTTAAACTCCTCTCAATACTTTTGGGCCCAGTCCCAGAGCTCAGTGAATTTGGAAGTTTCATCAGTGCAAGAGCTGAAAAACAAAACTCTCCTTTAGGAAAGAAAAAGATGTTAGCTACTGAGATGTAAGATGCTAGCTGAAAAAGAAAAATGTTCTTCACAGTCCCTTCTCATTTATAGGGTCTGATTCTCTTCCTCAGAGTAAATAAATCCCTCTCAGTGTCTAAGGGTAATGAGGACATGCATTTATGAGCAATCAAGGGATAGATTTTCTTACCCAAGGGATGACAGAACACAGAATAGGCTGGTAAGGCCAGGAACCATAATCAGGATCAATTTAAGTGAGTAATTTAAGTAACTTGAATCTATTCTAGGTGGGGGGAGGAGCACACAGTGTGCTTTACTGGGGATAATTTTGAAGGACTAAAGCTAGCTTATTAAATTTCAAACTCATTTGATTTCCAGATAGCCCTCATCCTATCTGTTTTGGTATTGAAATAGAAATGATTTGTATTTTCTTTTTTTTCTTTTTTTTTTTGGACTGTTAGTGGCTCACTCATGGAACTACAACTCTGGTCCATATTGAAGTTTCTACTAGTTAAGGCAGATTGGTCATAGTCTGCTGTAATAGGGTTGACATCCCAGAGGGATGCTCTCTGCAAAAAGGCAAATTAAATCTCATTGTATTAAAGTGGGTCATGATATCAAAAAGGATCCCCAGCCTCCCAGCATTTGATTTTCCATGTGTGTGTGTGTGTGTGTGTGTGTGTGTGTGTGTGTGCAAAGGTACCATTCTGCATCTGTAAAACTTTATCATTTTTTTCAGCTGTAATTACTTGAAGTCTAGTTTAATTCGGCCTGCTCCCATTAAAGAACACTTCTCCCACCCCTGAAAATAAATCAAAAAACTATTTCAAGAAAAGTTGGCTATGGGGGTGGCTAGGTGGCACAGTGGATAGAGCATCGGCCTTGGAGTCAGGAGTACCTGAGTTCAAATCCTGTCTCAGACACTTGATAATTACCTAGCTGTGTGGCCTTGGGCATGCCACTTAACCCCATCACCTTGAAAAATCTAAAAAAACAAAAACAAAAACTGGGCTATACCAATCTCATATTAAGGTATCAAATCAATAGGAGACTTTAATATTTGGTGTTATAATTTAATAAAGGCACCCCAGTGTTCCAGAAAGAAAGCATCTTATGAATTGGCTTGGACAATGGAAATTCTAGTTTAAGGGTTGGAAAAAGTACTGGGAGACATCTCATTAGGAGCCTTTCCCCTTTCAGGCAATAAAGTTAGTGACTCACCTGTGTTCATCTATCTTTGTGCCTCCCTCAGGTCTAGTAGAATGCTGCCGAGGTAATAGGCATTTAATAAATGTTTTTGAACTGAATGGAACAGCTGGGGCAACCCTAGAGTCACTAACTGTTGCTCATTTTTGTTAATTCTCAGATTCCCTCTTCCAGGTGTCTGCAGCTAACAGCCCCTCCTTAGCTGCTCAGTCTGTGCTTTTCTTGTGTCTGATTATTTTTCAATCTGTAAATCTAGGAGGCAAATTGCTCCAGAGACAGTGTCCTAGGCCCTGAGTTTTGGGGACATTTTATGTTATTACCCCATTTTTGTCCAGTATAGTTTCACACACACACTTGGTTCACAAATACAGCTAATATTTACTAAACTGTGAGAATTTTTGGATGCAAACTAGATTAGGGCAAGTTTCTGATAAAAGTTGTAGTGGATGAAGAGGCTGACTTTGAAGTAAGGAAGATCTGGGTTTGAATCCTACCTCAAATACCTAGGAGCTATGTGATACAAAGTCACCTGCCCTCTCAGTTCTTTAGTTTCCCCATTTATAAAATGAGAATTATTGCTATCACCTACCTAATTTTGTTATGATGATCAGCAGGATAATGTATGTAAAGCACTTCATACTTTTTAAAGCATTGAACAAAATAGGAATTATCATTTTACTCTTTGGATAGCATTCAGCAATCCTTGGTTCCCCTGTTCTAACCAGTTCTCAGGACTCTTCTCTACCACTGACAGATCATTCTTCTTACTGGACTTTGCTACTCCTACTCTAGGCTCAGGCTGAATTCTTAGAGAATCCAAAGTGTATCTTTTTTGCTTGGTTTTGTTTTCCCTGTCTGGACCTCAGTTCCACTTCCCTTTTCTTTGGCTTCAGGTTAAAACTGTTATCTTGGTTATGACCACCTGAACTACCACCTCATCTCTGTCCCTCTGGACTTCATCCCCCGGAAATCCCTGACAAGTCTTTCATCTGATTGTGGCCACTCAAGCTTTGAGGGTACATGGTGTCCATTTCTTGAATTGAATGATTTGCCTATGAATAACAGATCTTAAATGTTTTGATAGTTAATGGAAGGGAGGTGGTCTTAGGGACATTTATTCCCCTCCAACCACATCCAGACCTATAGTCACCATCTTTTTGGAAAAAATGACTCAAAATAATTCTGTTTCTTTGAGTAACTGTAGTTTTTTGCATTTCTCCCCAGAAATGGTTCAAGCAGCGACTGGCTCAGTGGCGGGAATCTGAAGGCCTTCCCTCAGAATGCCGTTCTGTTACAGACTAAAGAAGATGACTAGGAGACCACCATCTCCAATCACACCATGAAGATTGTCTATTATTTCTTTACTGGGTTTAGTCAAATTATTTTTGTTTTGCAGTGTAGTTTTTGTATGTCCAACTGTTAACCGTCCTGCTATTTAACATGATGTTTTATTTTTTAAATGTATGTATTAATAGAAAAGATGTCATATGAAGCTCTCTGCAACTTAAAGATAACAAATGGCTTAGCTGGGAAAGTAATGCAGTAGGTGGGCTGGTATATCATAGCTCATGAACAGGTCATCCTCACAGTGTCTCTCTCTCTCTCTCTGTTCAAAGTTTATTCTTTACTTATACCTCACAGTACTAACAATGGCCTCCTACCAGTTTCTCTGTTGAAAAGAAAGAGCTGGGAGTGGGGGGAGGAATGCCTTCCAAGTCTGCTTTACAAATTAATTTTCCTTATGTTCAGTTCAACTAAGTGGATACAGTTAAGTATTCTCAAGGCACCTAGATTATGAAGCAGTTTCCAGGACACTGGATGCATTAATTTGGACAAAGCCCAGTTAGGTGGGAAGAACCCAGAAAACTCACAGCTGTCCAAAAAAAAAAATACTTAAAAGGAAAAAAAGAACAGCCCTGAATGAATTTTATTTAAACACATGAATTAGATTTATTTAGCTAAATGAAATAAACTTATTTTGTCCTGAAATGATATTATTAATAAAATCATAACTTCTTATTGGAAATACATCGTTTTGTTGCACTTTATGGACTTTTAATGCGACAATTAAGTACTTGAGATTGTGAAGGTCTAGGAGAAGACTGGAATCATCCAAAAGTGTGACCTTCAAGGGTGGTCAAAGTGAAGTTTCCTCATTTGGGCCCATCTCAGTGGAGAATTTTCCTTTCTATGGTCCTGTGTTTGTGGTGCAGGAATCAGAATCTTCTGCTCTTACAG
This sequence comes from Macrotis lagotis, assembly GCF_037893015.1. Lineage (NCBI taxonomy): Eukaryota > Metazoa > Chordata > Mammalia > Peramelemorphia > Peramelidae > Macrotis > Macrotis lagotis. Next base: position 161,102,086 of record NC_133660.1, read on the forward strand.
ACCTTCTTACAATTTGGGAGGCCAGAGAGGAGTGACAACTGAGGGTCCCAGAACAGTGTTGTGTATGAGAGAACACATACTTTATATGAACCAAGACTTGGAGGTGATTTGGCAGAAAAATGCAAATGTTAGCACCCCATTTCCTTGACCCCTAAGACATTTCTAGGAACTTTATTAGATCTGGAGGGCACTCTTTAGTTGGTTATATCAATCAATTTTCCAGGAGAAGGTGATATATTTGGGAGTTTCAGGAAGTCTTTGGAGATTTTCACTAACATATTGATCAAGAGACATTTCAGCCTCTAGGTTTTTCAGTCCACTTGCAACACTCTTTGTCTAAGAGCCCCACATAGGAAGAATCCTGTTATATGGCATGGAGTTTTAAAATGCCCCCAGCATACCTTTGAACTACTGTTTAACATGCACAGACTATGTTTCCAGTCATTTAGACTAAAAAATGGAAAATACAAAACATTGGCGTTTTAACAGAATACAAATGTTTACAAGACCTTATTAAGCATGCCTGGCGTGTTTTAGCTTGTATGCCTTCAAGTAATTCATCCATAAACAAATGTACAGAGTCCTGGGGTTTAAATTGAATAGAATCTTGGATCTGGCATGTTTCCCTGCACAACCCCATCCGTGGTATTCAGACCATCTGTCTGAACATAGGGCTGGGCCCCAGAGGGCCCTCTGCAGAAAACAGGAGAATGACCAAGTCAAGAATAAAAATCAAATAAACACAATAAATACCTAGTATTACAAGAATATCTAATATTTGCAAAGCACTTTCTCAGCCACATAGCAACCTTGTGAGATAAAAAGAGCAAAGTTTGTGATGCTCATGTAGCAAAAAGAAGAAATATGTACAGGTAGCCCATACCAAATTACTAGCTGTCATGGAAGGGAAGGGGGAAAGGAAAGGAGGGAAGTAGAAAAATGTGGAACTCAAAAGCTTACCAAAAGATGAATGTTGAAAACTATCTTTGCATGTAATTTGGAGAAAATAAAATAACATTCAAAAAATTCAATTAAAAAAACTCAATTAGATCTTTCCTTTAAAAAATCAAAACCAAAAAAAACCCAAAAAAAACAAGATAGATCTTTCCTTTAAAAAACAAAACAAAAAAAAACAAGAGAGATCTTTCCTTTAAAAAAAACAAAAAACTCAATTTATATATATATATATATATATATATATATATATGTATATGTATAGGTTCAGTGACTGTCTAAAAGCCATGTGATGAGTGAGAAGCAAAACGTGGACTAAAAATCAGAATGCTTTCCCTCCAATTTCAACCTTCTGTTTGGGATTGGAAATTCCACACATTTGGAATGAGGAGAAGAAAAAGCTAGGCATAGCATCCCAGTTCAGGAAGGGCATCCTTTGTCACCAAATCTTTGCTTGTTTTATTTATTTGAGCAGAAGGGTCTAGGAATTGTGCCCTTGCCTGGCATGTGATGAGGAAGAAAGGAGAATTTCAATGAAGGCCCATTCTAGTAGAGCGAAGTCTCTAGTGGAGTGTTCCTGGGATCTGTCCCAAGTCCTAAGTCTATTAAATCACAACGTAGATGAAGGTATATATAGTTTGCTCATCAGATTTGCAGAAGCCCCAAAGCTTGGAGCTGGATGAACAAACCATGCTTAAAAAAAATCTTTACAGGTTACAGTGATCAGTTGAAGCTAATAAATTTAATAGAATAAATGTAGCAGCTACACTTGAAAAAATATGAAATGCATAAGTATAGGATGAGAGCAATATGACTAGACAAGAGTTTATGTGGGAAAAAACTGAGAGGATTTAATAAAATCCACTCAGCTTTGGAACTCCCTTTCTGGAGCTGAGCTGTCTTGACTGGTGAATGGGGAAGTGCAAACTCACTCTATTCTAGGTAGCCAACCTCTAACAAGAAAATCCTTCACATTTTGTCCAGTTGCCCATTAATCATTTTTCCATTTTCCCTGCTGCCATATCGCCCATTTTCCTTTTAGCACCCATACTTTGCACCCCTTGCTTTGGGCACTGTAACCAAATCACTACTGCTATTGCTTCTATATAGATATTTAAATCAACTACCCTATGTATTAACTCACTATCCCTGTAACTCCCCAGACCCAAACTTCCTTCCCTTACTGTTGTTGAGTTGTTTCAGTTGCATCCAACTCTTCAGGACCCCATTTAGGTTTTCTTGGCAGAGATAACTGGAGTTGTTTTCTTCTGCAACTCATTTTTTTTTAAAATTTTAGAAAGGTTTTATTTAAAGTTTTACAATTTTCCCCCCAATCTCCCTTCCCTCCCCCCAACCCCCAACAGAAGGCAGTTTGCTAGTCTTTACATCATTCCCATAGTATGCATTGATCTAGGTTGAATGTGATGAGGGAGAAATCACATCCTTAAGGAAGAAACATGTAGTATGAGATATAGCAGAATTACATAAGAAGACATCATTTTTTTGAAATTAAAGGTCTTTGTTCAAACTCTACAATTCTTTCTCAGGATACAGATGGTATTCTTCATCACAGATACCCCAAAATTGTGCCTGATTTTTGCCCTGTTGGTATGAGCCATTAAGGTTGATCATCACTTCCATGTTGCTGTTAAGGTATACAATGTTCTGGTTCTGCTCATCTCGCTCAACATCAGTTCATTTTGCAACTCATTTTTACAGATAAAGAAACTGAGACAAATCAGTTTAAGTGACTTGCTCAAGTTAACATAGCTAGGAAGTGTCTGAGACTGGATTTGAACTCAGGGCTTCTTCATGCAAGGCAAGTGTTCTATCCACCACATCACCTAGCTGGTAGTACTATTCCCCTATATATGTTGTCTCCCCCATGAGAATGAAAGTTCCTTTAGGGTAGAGACTATCTTGGTTTTATATTTTGCCATAAAGAGGACTATGAGGTATGGCCTAACTCATCCCATAGTTCACATGAAACTCCTATTGAATTAATCTTGTCAAGCAAAACCAAGAGAATTGTTACACCTGCCTTTAAAAAAAAGGCATGACTCACTTGGAACAGCTCCTTAAGAACACTCACCTGGGGACTAGATGTATCACCTAGTGGAGAAAATTTGGCAACCCCTGACCAATAGCTTCTGAGTGGGAATCTGCATTAAATATTTGCTTTTGATTCAAACTTGTGATTTCACTGGTATAGAACTCTTGGTGTGGAAACTTCTTTCACTGATGCAGATTCACAACTCATCTATAAATTTTAGTCTTAGAGAGATGTTTGGGACCATAAGAGGTTAAATGACTTGCTTATAGTCAGCTAATATGTGTAAGAGGTAGGATTTAAAGCCAGATCTTCCTGACTCCAAGAATTCCTATCTACTGTTCCAGACTGAGGGGCAGATAGGTGGTGAAGTGGATGAAGTGCCAGACCTGGAGTCAGGAAGACTCATCTTGAATTCCAATCTGGTCTTAGATATTTACTGTTGTGTGAGCCTGGGCAAGTCACTTCACCTCATCTATAAAATGAGTTGGAAAAGGAAATGGCAAACTATTTTGGCTATCTTTGCTACCTCAAATAGGTTCATGAAGAGTTGGACACAACTGAAACAACTGAACAAATGAGTCCATAAACTTGAAGAGCAAAACATTCCTCCATATTTGGTGTCTGCAGTAGAATTCCTTCATGTTTATTGCTCTTGGGGTCAAAAAGGAGAAGAGAATGCAAAAGTTTGATGGTTTCCAGGAAATTCACCCAATTGAGAATTGTTTTTCCAATGAAATATCACAGAGATTCTTTTAACTTTTAACTTTAACCACACTCAAAACAAAAAAAGGTAATTTGGAAGTCCAGGTCTCAGACCTAAATTTTGTTGCCTATCCTGAAAAGGAAAGCAATCTACTTGAACCATTGTAGAGGGTCTCAATTATCATGCTAAGGAGATTCTTTTTTATACTAAAGATGATAAGGGACTAATAATAAGTATGGAGGATGGAAGTGACAACATCAGAATTATGTAACAGCAAAATTATTGTGCCTATTTCACAGAGAATAGGTTGGAGAAGGGAGAGAGAAGGAAGCAGGGAATTAAGAGTTAAGAGGATATTATAATAGACCATGTGAAAGACAGTGAAGACTTGACCTAGAGTGGTAGTAGTAGTCTGAATGGCAAGAAGGGGACATGAGAAACAATATAAAGGTAAGATCCAGAGGACTTAATAGATTGCTTTGTATGGTTGGGGCACACTGAAGGCACAACTCTGAGCAATTATGGGAGAATGATGCTATCAAATGAAATAGGGAATTTGGGAGGAAGGGAATGAGTTCAGTTTAGGACATACTGACCCTGGCAGGACAAAAAGGCAATGTGATATGGTAGAAAGAAGGTTGAATTTAGAATCAAAGTTTCAAATCTCTACTCATTTATTTAATATCTGTGTAACCTTAGAAAAACCAATTAACTTGTTAAAAATTTAATTCAATTTTGCTTTCAGTTCCAAATTCTTCCTTCACACTCTCCCTCCCCAACTCTCTGAAAATGTAAGATAAATAAAACTTGTTCTTAAATATGTCTAGACATGCAGAACAAATTTCCACATCAACCATATCTCTCAACCCCCTACCCCCTTCCCAAATAAAAAGGCAAGAAAAAGGAATAGAAGAAACCTTGCTTCAATCTGTAATCTGAGTCCATCAGTTCTCTTTTGGGAGGTAGATAGTATATTTAATTATGAGTTTTGGATTTGAATTTGGTCTTTATGTTGATCTGTTCCTAAGTCTTTGAGAGTTGATTATCTTTGCAATGCTGCTGTTACTTAGTGCATATATATTTGCCAGGTTCTGCTCACTTCATTTTGCAATAGTTCATATTAATCTTCCTAGTTTTTCTTAAACCATCCCTTTCATTTCTTACAGCACTATTGTATTCTATCATATTTATATATTATAACTTTTTCAATTATTCCCTAACTTAGTTCCTAATTCTTTGCCACCACAAAAAGAGCTGCTATAAATATTGCACATTCAATTCCTTTTCTTCTTTTTTGAATATCTTTGGGGTAGAGATGCAGTAGAAATATCACTGGATCAGAGAGTGTGCATGGTTTAATAGTTTTTTGGTCATAGTTCTAACTGCTTTCCAGAATGGTTGGACTACATTACAACTGTATCAACAATGCATTCGCATATCTATTTTCTCATATCACCTCCAACATTTGTCATCTGTTTTTGGTGATTTAAACCTATCTGATGGGTATAAGGTGGTACCTTAGAGTTGTTTTAATGCTTTTTCCTAATTACTAGCTATTTAGATCATTTTTGCATATGACTATTCCTCCTTCCTGAAAACTAACTATTCATTTTCTTTGACCATTTAATCAGTTGGAAAATAGCTCTTATGCTTATAAATTTGGCTCAGTTCCCTATAAATTTTTAGAAATAAGACCTTTATTAGAGAAACTTGCTGCAAAGATTTTTTTCATTTTCCTGATTGTTTTCTAATTTTAGCTACCTTGATTTCATTTGTATAAAACCTTTTTTACTTTTATATAATAAAAATTAACCATTTTATTCCTTGTAAACCCCTCTGTCTCTTGTTTGGTCATGAACTCTTCCTCTAATTATATGTTCCCCAATCATATAATTTCTTCTATGCTCTAATAAGTTACTTATATCACTCTTTATGAATAAATCATGTATTCATTTGGTAAAGGGTGTGAGATATTGGTCTATGCCTAGTTTCTTTTAGATTGCTTTCTAGTTTTCCCAACAGTTTTTGTTAAATAGTTTGTTCTTACTCCGAAGCTGAGATCTTTGGATTTATGAAATACTAGGTTGCTATGCTCATTTGCTTCTGTAAATTATATAATTAATCTGTTTCATTGATCAGCCTTTCTATTTCTTACCCAGTACTTATTTCGATAATTACAGATTCGGAGTATAGCTAGAGATTTGATACTTCCATTTTATTTAAAAAAAATAATTCCCTTTATAATCTTGTTAATTAACTTTTAGGCTTTAGATGATTCACTGAAAATGAAGGGAATGAACTGAATAACCTCAAAGATATCTTCTCTACATTCATGTTCCAATAATAACAATAATGTTTGTCCTTCAGTCTCGAAGAAGACCATGACATCAGGGAGGCTATACCATGACAAGCACATGAATTGGATCTGAGTAAGTTATCAGTCTTGCTTTCTCCTCCAGAGTCATCTGGGTCCAATGGCCAGATATGAATCAGGACATCTGGAGATGGCCTTGGATGTGGGACAATCAGGATTAAGTAACTTGCCCAAGGTCACACAGCTAGTAAGTGTCATAATCTGGATTCGAACTCCCATCCTCCTGATTCCAAGGTCAGTACTCTGTCCACTGCATCATTTAGCTGCCCTATGATTCTTTAATGCAGATAGAGACAAAGGCCCAGATCTCAAAGGAGAGATTAGGGGTAGGGTCATCTGCACTGAGAATGTAACTGAACCCATGGGAATAAAAGAAATATCACCAAGGGAGACAGTGTCAAAAGAGAAAAGAGGTAGATCTCTTATAGTCCATACCCTATATTATCACTCAGCATGTGTAAATGGATCAAGGGATAAGTAAAAAAGACTTTCCCCTGGCAAAAATAAATTATGAAATAGGTAAGGAGAAAACCAGGAGGCAGCACCACCATGGTTGTTATGAGAGGTTTTTGTATTCAGAAAAATGCTGTAGCCAATAGTATCTAATATCACAAAAAAATCAAAAATGTTGAGAAGTTAGAAAAAACTCCACATTAAATACATGAGTCAGAAGGCAAAACAAATTTCAGACAGTTAAGGCATAAACATTCCTTAAACTGAAATGTTTCAGTCCAACTGGATACAAAATCTTAAGATTTCAAAAATATAAAAATCCTGGGAGAACTGATTCAATTTTTGGCTTTCATTAAATAATGACAAATGGTGGGTTGCTCTCCAGGATAGAATGGATGGAAAGAACAGAAAACCATAAGGTGATGTGTCATTTGGATGCTTATAAATCAGGCAATTTATTGTAACTTCAGAGTTTTGCACTAAGACTAAGCCAAAAATGTACTTTGACAATTAGAGAGAACTAGGACAGTAGGGCAGTGTGGTAGATAGAGCATCAGCAAAGAAGTCAGTAGAGCTGAATTCAAATTCAGCATCACTTACTAACTGGGTGATCCTAGGCAAGTCACTTAATCCAAATAACTCCACCCTTCCCCCAAAATTAGAGAAAATGATGATTGAAGTGCCTAAAATATCACAAGGTAATTATGCAATTTTTAATTCACAATGGGGGAGTAGAGGGAGGTCCACCCCAAAGTACCTGAAAAAGTACTTGGAGAGCAACCCACCATTATCATTATTTAATGAAAGCTAAAAACCGAATCAGTCCTCCCTGATTTTTTTGTATTTGTAAAAGCTCAAGGTTTTGCATCCATTTGGACTAAAATATTTCAATCTTAGGAATGTCTATGCCTTAACAGTCTGAAATTTGTTTTCCCATCTCATACATTTAATGTGGAGCTTTTGGTCACTTCTCAGCATTTTTAAAAAGTGAATATAGGGTACATTCAGATTCTGTAGGAGTTTTTGTTTTGTTTTTCTTCCTCTGAATGTAGATAGCATTGTCCATAGCAGGTCTCAAAGACTGTCCTACCTCTCTGAACTGCTGAGAGGAGCTGTTTCTATCAAGGGTGATCAACTCACAACATTGTTGTTAATATGGGCAATGTTCTCATGGTTCTGCTCCCTTCATTTAGCATCTGTTCCTATAATTCACTCCATGCTTTTCTAGAGTGTGATCATTCATGGTTTTTTAATAGAATAATAGTATTTCATAATATTCCTATACCATAACTTGTTTAGCCATTGCCCAACTGATGGGTATTCCCTTAATTTCCCATTTCTGCCACTACAAAAAGGACTACTATGAATAATTTGGAACATGTGAGACTTTTCTCATTTTTTATGATTTATTCTGGATATAGGCCTAATTTTGATATTGCTGGGTCAAAAGGTATGATCAGTTTTGGAAATAGTTCCATATCATTCTCCAGAATGGTTGGATCAGTTCACAACTCCACCAACAATTAAGCTTGGGTTTTGGGGGGGCGGTTGCAAGGCAATGTGGTTAAGTGGCTTGCCCAAGGTCATACAGCTAGGTAATTTTTAAGTGTCTGAGGCTGGATTTGAACCCAGGTACTGCTGACTCCAGGGTCAGTGCTCTATCCACTGTGCCACCTAGCCGCCCCAAAGTTTGGATTTTTTTAAAGAAAAATTGTGGGTTTTGTCATTTACTTTTTTTCTTGCTTGCAGAATAACACTTTTGTAATGGATTATAGATGAAATGTAAATTAACAAACTTTTCATCACAACATATTCTCTTTGCATTAATAAAGAGGTAAGGAACATAGATGAGACAACCTGATTCATAAAATTGCTATATTAAAAAAAATTAAGGTCAAGATAAAGCTGAAGAATGATATAGAGGTAGACAATCATTTTTCCTAGAGAGGAACATTAAGGTGAATATTTTGTGATTATGGAAGAAATTTTCTGTACCACCAGATAGCTTATTGTATTGCTAAAAACATGGAATAAGGGCGGCTAGGTGGTGCAGTAAATAGAGCACCGGCCTTGGAGTCAGGAGTACCTGGGTTCAAATCCGACCTCAGACACTTAATTACCTAGCTGTGTAACCCCATTGCCTTGAAAAATCTAAAAAAATTAAAAATTAAAATATGGAATAAAACTATGAAATAACAATAGTAATAAAAAGATTTAACCTTTAAATTGCATCCAGGTGGTACAAAGCATCATTCATCTCAACAAATGACTGGAAAGACTTTGAAGAAGAAGATGCTTCTTATTCTTTGTACGTGGTGGACATCCCCCAAAATAATTAATTTTGAGGATGGAATATTTCATCATACAAAATCTATCATTGGAATAGAAACATCTGAAGACCCAATCTAGTTACAAATAAATGTATTAAGAGAAAAACTACTACAAGAAGGAATATTTTACTTTGCTTTAAGGATGATCAAATTCTTCACCACTGAGACTCCACATCCAATAAAAGCCTGGTTTGATAAGATAGGAGAAACTATGGTAAGAGCTGAATTGTCATTGCAGATAAAAATATGTCCAATTGAAAATTTTAGATCTTTGGAGAAAGGGACAGAGAAGGGAATATGAATTTATATATAGCACCCACTATATACCAGAAGATGTACTTTTAAAAAGTATTATCTCATTTGATCCTCACAAAAAAATCTTGCAAGGTTAGATCCTCACTCTACAGTTGAGGAAACAAACAGGGTTAAGTGACTAACCCAGGGTCACATAGCTTGTAATGTCAAATTTAAACTCATATCTGGCATTCTATCCACTATGCCACCTAGTTGCTCTAAAATAATGTTATTTTAGAACAAAGATTAGTATAAATTATGCAATATCATAGAAATCATTAGAATTATAAAAATGGGCTTTTAAGATCATCCAAGCCATAAGGAGGTTGAATAACTTGTCTAAGGAGACACAGGTAATAAACCTAAGAAGAGATTTGAACCCAGATTCTATGACATCACAGTGATAGCGCTTTCCAATGTATTGTACATCTAATCTACTCATTACTTTTATTTATTTAATCTATTTATTTATTTATTTTTAGTTTTTATAGGGCAATGAGGTTAAGTGACTTGCCCAAGGCCACACAGCTAGGTAATTATTAAGTATCTGAGGCCAGATTTGAACTCAAGTACTCCTGACTCCAGGGCCAGTGCTCTATCCACTGCACCACCTAGCCGCCCCCCTACTCATTACTTTTAACATCAGAATTTAAAACAAAATAAAAGCAAATTAAGACATTGACTAAATAATCAGAATTATATAGTTGGATCAATTAAAACATGCAAAAACTTTTTTTAAAAAAATCATCTAATCTAATCATTTCATTTTTAGAGATGCAGAAACTTGGCTCTGAGATCTGCCCAAGTTCATACAAGTCAGTTGCAAAATCTAGGATTAAGAACCAAATCTCCTGTCTCATGGTCCAGTTCTATTTTCACCCCAACTGCCTTTTGTCAGTATAGTGGATAGAATGGGAGACCCAAAGAGTGCTTTCCACAGTATGTAAGAGATTTCTCTTCTTTGGCATTAGGATAAAAGGCAGAGGTGGGGAGCAAATGTCAAGGGTCATTTGCATTGTTTAAAATATCATTTGAGAGTCATATAAAATTATCAACTTAGAAATCCTAAAAATCCTAAATCAACTAAAAAACTCCTAGATTTAGTGAATTTTGAGCCCTACCTGAGGTTGTCTTGGAAGCACCAGACCAAATGAGGTTCCCAAACCCTGGTGTAAGGGTGGATGGAATAAAAAGTGCGTTATAAAACATCAGGAGTGGGGCCAGAGTATCTTGGATCACAGAGGTCTATACCTATTGATGAGCCAACATATGATAAGAATAGGTAGTGAATATATTATATGATGATGATGTTTGTCTTTCATTCTTGAAGAGGCGATACCATGACAAGCAAGTGAATTGGATTTGAATGAGGGGCTACTGTGCTAAGTGTTAAGTCATCAGTCTCACTCCTCCAGAGCCATGTGGGTTCAATGGCCAGATAAGAATCAGGACAACTGGCGATGGCCCTGGATGCGAGGCAATCAAGGTTAAGTGATTTACCCAAAGTCACATAGCTAGTAAGAGTCAAGTGTCTGAGGCTGATTTGAACCCAAGTCCTCCTGACTTCAGGACTGCTGCTCTATCCACTGTACTACCTAGGTACCCAAATATATATTATATATTATATATTACACACTATATATTATGAGATTAAAAGCTGTCTGCCCATAACCGGGGGTATTCTTGGGTATCTATTTTAGTTCAGGGTCAAGTCTATGCTCTGGTTCTCTTCTTGATTAACTGGAGGAGGGTAGGGCATGAGTAAAGTGAGGTTAGAAGATGCCTATCTATCACTGGGGGGTATTCTTGGGTCCAGGGTCAAGTCCACACTCTGCTTCTCTTAACCAAGTTGGAGGGTAGGGCATGACTAAGGGTGTTGGACAGGCAGATGGCAACAGCCTGCCAGCCCAGGAATGCAACCAGCACTACTTTCATTCAATTTTCTCAAGGCAACTGGCCTGATCTTGATCAACTGAAGCCGGGTGCCTTGCCAATCATCTGTGTCAGAGCTCAGGCAGGTTAAGACCAGAGGTGTTCACACTTTTCTCAGAAATGGTTTATGGGCTCACTTCATCACTGTCAAGAATTGGATCCACACGCCCACACTTGTTGACCTTCCCCCTCCTTGGCTTCCTCTGTTAAACAAACCTGAGAATTTTCCTTGCTTTACCAGATGTCTCTTGAGTTAGTCATTTTCTCCTGTTTCTCTGTTTGAATAAAGCCAGTAGGATCATGCAGACAATAGGAAAAACACTGAATTTGGAGTTCAGGGAATGAGTTCAAATCCTTACTCCTCCACTTTCTACTAGCATGACCTTTCTTTATTCTCATTTCTAAAATGAGAGAATTGAACTTAAGGGTGCTTAACTTTTTGTGAGTATGAGAATAAAGTGACATCTAGGGAACTCTTCTCAGAATAATGTTTTAAAATGTGTAAGAAAAGATATATAGGATTACAAAAGATACATCGGATCAGGTTCATAGCCCCAGTTTAAGAACACTTTTGGACTGGGTGATCCCTAAAGTTGTTTACAATTCTAAATCCTACGATCCTATAAACCAGTGACACATTTGTAGACACCCCCTTAGTGGCTATGCCTAGTTAGAAATCCCCATTGCCTCAATGAGACAGCCCAAGCTTGACCCTTACCCTGTCTCAAACTAAATGTTCCTATTAGACTGTCTGATAGTAACATACTTGAGAGTTATTTTTGACTTCAGTTTTCCAAAGCCTTTTCATTTTATATGCTTTCTACCATTTGGCCACAGTTCCTGAAAGTGCTTTAAAAAGCAAATATGAAAATTTCAAAATAAATTTATTGGACTAAAAAAAAGCAAATATGAGACTTTGTGTACTACAATCATATAGGTTAACCTTGTTTAGATCATTCTGACAGGAAAAGTATTAAATAAACTGGACACAAAAAGCAAAACAATGGGTCTCTGGGGTTAATTTAGTTGACTTCTAGAAGGATTCCAGAGAATTTAGTCCACTGAAGGGCAGATGGCATGCAGGGTATTAGTTAGCCAGAGATAAAGGCAGAAGGGGCTGCACAGTTTTTGGTTGCTTAATATGAAAGGTATGTGAAGTTCCTCCAGTTTCCAGCCTCTGTTTCTTGATGCTTCTAACAGAAGGTCAACTATAGAAAAGTTCAGTCTTGTTTAGAGGCAGGTCTGAGAAGAGTTGGACTGAGTTTGGCTGTATGCATTCGTAGGTGGAATAAGTGATGCTCTGCTTAATGTAAATCAAATCCAGGGGGAGAGTGAATTCTGAAAAGTCAACTTAACTGCGCAACTGCTGGAAGGTTCCCAGTTTCCCAGCAGAAGGAAAATACTGTCTTCCAAAGGAAAAGATAGGCCAACTGGCTGCTCTTTAACAGCTTTGAGAAGGAATCTGTCACACCTAAGTGCTAAATGGTTCCTTAGGGGCAACATCAGCCAACATAAAATAATCCTAGAAGAGACAGGGAGAGGGGAAATGTTGGTAACTAAAAATGAGTTGAGGCAACTAGATTGCTCAGTGGATAGAGCACTTGGAAATAAAAACAGGAAGACCTGAGTTCAAATGTGACCTTAGACACTTTATTTTTGCAAGACAATGGGGTTAAGTGACTTGTCCAAAGTCACACAACTAGGTAATTATTAAGTATCTGAAGCCAAATTTGAACTCAGGTCCTCCTGACTCCAGGGCTGGTACTCTATCCACTAGCTGCCCCCCTGAGACACTTTCTAGCTATGTGATCCTGGACAAAGCATTTAACTCCTTTTGCCTCAGTTTCCTCATCTATAAAAAATGAACTGGAGAAGGAAATGTCAAACCTCTCCAAGTATCTTTGCCAAGAAAAGAAAATGAGATCATGAAGAGTTGGACATGATTGAACAGCAACAAGAAACACTTCTGGAAGAAATATGATTTGTTGAAGTTAATGACTTGTGAACCTTCTTTAATAAAGGGAAAGTGATAACTTTTCTATCTATTTATAAAATTTAAAATTTGATGTGATTTGGAATTAACAAACAGTATTGATAACATCCATTGTTTCTAGAATCAATTACACACTATTAACCTGTCATTTAGAGTCTGGACAATTTGACTCCTAGCTACTTTTTCAGTCATACTATTCTCCTTCCTGAATTATGTTTCAGGGGTGAAAATGGACCAACTGCTGTTTCCTAACTTCCATCCACCACCTCCATTTATTCCTCCAGCTCTCCCCTTATACTGGATTGTACTCTTTCATGCCTATCACTCAGCATCCTTAACTTGCTTCAGTTTAAGTGCCATCTACTTCAGGAAGCCTTCCCTGATTGTTTTCTCAATTTCTAGACTATCTGCCTCCTCAAATTATGTTGCATAAGGAATATATTTATTGGAATGTAGTCCTGGAATCTTAAGTAGGTATTTCCCCAGGAACTACATGCTGAGATAGTTTTAGTTGACTTCAGTGCCAGCAATGACTTAGTTCCATAGTCTGGGAAGAAAAGAAGGGAATGGAATGTTAGAATTCTAGAGAGACGAGGTTGGAAGAGCAAGTATGCAACCTCTAGGTGATATAGTGGATAAAGTGCCTGCTGGACCTTGAGCTAGGTGAAGAAGCTTTGTAACCATCCAGTGATTATTCATCTCCCCTGCATCTGGAGCACTGAGAAATGTAAATAGTCAGTGAATTCCCTCTTATTCTATAGCTTTTGTTTTAAAATTTCTACTCTTGTAGTTTAGGAAGTTCAAAGAGTAACAAAAAAAACCTTTTACCTTTTATCCCTAAGGGATGAAAAGGACCAACTTCCCTAGCTCAGTCTGAAGTGTTTATTGCAGGCATGTTTCCTTGACCTCATAATGCTTAAAGTAAATTGTCTTTGTTTTTCACTGCCCAGATGAAGTCAAAGTGAAGTTAGTGAAAAGTGATCTTACAAAAAAGGGCAGGGCGTTGCCCTTGAATAGAGGTGGAAGAAAAAATCCAAACCAAAAATATTTAGAGCCTGGAAGAAATAGGGATACACAATTCCTTTGTTACATGAAGTGTGGAGATGGTTCATATTATACTTGTATTTTTTGTGTATGTATACATGGTAATGCTTCCAATCCTGTGCCAACAGCCCATCTTCCTGCAAAGCAACTCCTATTGCATCCTGGCAACTAAAGGTTGCTACTGCAGCCTGCAGGTACTACAGCCATATCTACTGAATATCCAAAAAAATCATCAAAGTCCTTGGCACTGTCAGAGGGTTGAACATCAGAAATGTATATAATTTTATCAGTGACAATGGCATGAAAGAAGAAGCCTTACCACCATCAAGTTTTTTAAAAAATTATCTTATTCTGAATTTAAATAAAACAAACACTTCCATAACATAGTAGAATGGGGGGGGGGGGACACATGAAAATGCAAATCTATTACGTATAACTTTCTATTGCTTTTAAAACATATAATCAAGTTATTATGTAACTTTCTTTTTTGTTTCCTTCCCCACTTCCACCCCACCACAGAGATGGCTATCATTAGAATTGTACCTTTGACCAAGGGCCTATTCCATCCTTTTGCAGCTGAAACTTTACAAGTATGTTTTCTTCTCCCTTTAGAATGTGAGCTTCTTAAGAGCATAGCCTGCTTTGTTTTTTTTTTATTTGTATCTAGAGGTTTGCACATAGGAGCTGCTTAATAAATCATTCATTCATTCATATTCATTCAAGTTTTATCCTAACCCCAAAGAGAATAGAATTTCCTAGAAAACAGACCTATTTAGTTTGTCTTTGTATTTCCAGTGATGCTTATTGTTGAATTAAATTAAAAGGCATTCCAACTACAACATGTACACTTTGGGGAATCCATGTATTTATTAGAGTAAAATACATACATATATATATATATATATATATATATAAAATATATATATTATATATATAATATATATATAGGTTGCAATTCTCTGTTACGTTAATGTCATTAAATAAATTTTGATTTTCATTGCCATTCAGAGCCAGGAATGTTGCTTTCTCCATTGTCATATTTTTAACTTCTCCTATATTTTAAAATGATCTATAATTAACGACAATAAAACACCCTAATTCCAAGGGCTTTGTACCAATAGTGAATTGTGGATTGGAGTCTGATTTTAGTTTCAAGGTGATGATTATTTTTTTCAATCAAGTTCCCAACATCAAAGAATAGGGATTTAAAAAAAAAACAAACCTTTTTATTTTAATGACTTGGTATGGTTTGTTAAAATACTTTGACCTTTCTAGAGCTAATGGTATATCCATAGTCATTTGTTGACTTTCCAAAGAGTAATGTATAATCTTTTGTAAATTTGCTTTTTATTTGAGGGGAAGAAATTTACCTAGCATAGCAATTTCAGGTAAATATCTCAAGGTCTTTTGATAACACTCAATCTGTTAAGAAAGAATTTCCTAGGACACTAAAAGTTGATTCTAAGGACAATGGTTTTAAAGAAAAAAATTAATGAGAAAATGCTGAGAAAGTATCTAGTTGCCCTCTGAGAGTTTAAGTCACCAGGCTGAGATGAATTATAGTATGGTATTAAAAGAACTTCCAAATGGAGTTTCCAAGCCAGCATCAACAATCTTTAAAAAATTCTGGGGAACAAGAGATGGGTAAATGTGATCCTTATTTTTGAAAGGGAAAGAAAAAATGGGTTCCTCAAATTGCAGACCTATGATCGTGATGTTGAAATCTTGAAAAAAATTATAAAAGAGATCATTTGAGAGCTCTTAGAAAGAGGAATAGAAAAGTTATTCACTATATGCTGGGCCATTGTCAATCATCTAGACTTTTGTCTTGCCACTGGACTTTGATGAGTCTGAAGAAGAGATCAAAGCTGATGACTTTCATAATTTATGAGCAAATCAAGACATCCCCTGCAATGTCATTGGTGACCTTGGTCTTATTATCTATCTGTTCCCTTAAATGTTGTTGACCTAGGGGATATAGTTTTTAGATTCAAGCTAAACTTTTGAACAATGTTCCTTTAATGGGGAATGGAGGACCCAACTTTATATCTAAGACATGACTCCTTTCCCACCAAGTTCCAGTTTTGGGAGGGTTTTTTGGTAATAGTACCATCATACTTATTTTATTCAAGTATCATTTTGTTAAGGAGGAAAACCTTCCACTAGATTTAAGACAACCCCCCAGAACACACCTCAACTTGAAGTCAACATATCACAGATATTTCACAGAAATCATAGAAACTTAAAACAAGATCAGAGAAAAGGGAGATCAAGGGAAATGTGTGTGTGCGTGTGTGTGTGTGTGTGTGTGTGTGTGTGTGTGTGTGTGTATTCCTAACTTTAACAAATGAGCAATGAAATATATGTATGAATGAATTGAGAATTGTGTCCTTTTGTGAGATTGGTAATAAGTGGAAAGACTGATAAGCAAAATAGAATCTACTAAATAATCTGAAAATGGTTCTCTTTTCTCTGCTATTAGAGCCTGTTAACCCTCTAAGGGACCACTCATCTGGTAATTATATATTAGGTATGTACAAATATTATGACAATATTTCTGTCTAGGGGCAAATATAGAAAAGGTCAGGGCTAAGCCTAGGCTAGAAGGCATCTGATTAATGAAAAAATATATATTCACCTCTATATAGCTGTACACATGTGAAGCTCATTATTTGTGATGTAGGTTACTGTATAGTCACTAATTAAAAAAGTGAAATTTCATGTTTTTAGGTACCTTGTACTAATTCAAGTGCCAATTTTAGAATGAACACATACAACAAAGATATCCATTTCTCCAATCAATAGCAAAACAGACATTGGAAAAAATGTACCAGGAGAATATGTAACAGACAATAGAGTAAGAGCATTCAGAATAAGTACCAATCCTGTTGAACTGAGCTAATAAACTCAGCTGAACCAAGAGAGTCTCAGATCTTACCAAGGAGAAACTTCCCAAAGTCTCTAGAGGAGCAAACTGAGAATGGGGACATGATGGAGACTTCTTCTTCAGCAACCTTAAGTGGAGTTGGCATCATCCAACTTCTCTCTCAAAGTTAAAAGCTAGAAGAGCTCCAAACTAAAAGCAAGAAAGAACCCAAAGTGACTCAAAGAAAGTTAAGAGCCTGATGAGACTGAAAAGCTTGAAGAATCCTACTCTTTGCTTTTTCTGCTTTTGCCAACTCTGCCCCACCACTTAGAGACTCGGGTATTGCTCTCTACTAATGAGGAGAGAGTCCTATATCAATGGTTTGGAGGACTCAGGTTATATGTTGATAATCAAGAACTTGTGTTAATAACAGAAAAATTCAATTCTAAATCAAGTCCAAGATTAACAGTACCAAAATCAGTTATTTTTTCCACCCATGGCAAGCCACACAAAAATCATTCTCAAATAAACTTTTTGAATAAATTCAGTTAGGAGATAAGGAACATAGTATACTATGGATGCAGATTATAGGACAACACAAGGCTAGAGGTGGGAGGAGGAGTCTAAAGAGTAGTTTCTCTGAGGTTTATGAGCCTTTTAACAGATTCCTATTTTATAACTAATTATTCTTGCTAACTAGGTGCTGAATCACGTTTCTACCAGCTGAAAGACTGAAAATACCGGGCAGCCAAAATTTTGATTCCCGGGGATAAAGCCTCAGGTGCCCTGCCCTAGTTATATATAATTCTGAACATTAATATATGTTAAAGATTTCATTGTCATTCAACATTCAACTAGAGAGACTATTTAGAAAATCTATTTAGAGCTGAAGGGAAAAAAAAGTTAATAAAGAGAAATATACCATACACTATTAGAAACAAAAGTCTAGACACACACACCAGACAGAAGAGCTGCTCTGGTCTTCCAAACTGAGTGTCGGGCCAGAAGACAAGAGAGAATCTTTGCTATTCCTAGCTACCTTGGCAAACATTGCCGTTCTTTTCATCCTCTCTCATAACAACTTACTTAGCCTTCTGGTTCTGTTATGACACTTTTTCCATAACAGTCCATGGGTAGATGTCTGAGTAGAACATAAGGAGCTGGCTTCTCCCTCTCCCTCTCCAGCACAGTGTAGAGAGAGATGAGTGAGTACTTCCAATGTTTGATCCAAAGGACAAAGACCTTGTGGAACAGTACAGCCTCTGACCCACTGTCCTCTCCCTGTTAACTAAATAAAAATTCTGCTTTCTTCACATGTGAATTTTAGTACATGTAACCAATCCAAGGTTTCAGTGTGTCTGCAAAAGCAAACTGTAGCATCTTATCAAGTTAAGATTAAAGGGGATGGAATCATATGATTGCAATACTTAAAAATTTAGAAACCATCTGCTCAAGTGTTTTTGAATGCTTTGCATGAAATTATGGTACCAGGGTGATTATAATGTAAATAAGGACTCTTGGGAGAGTGGGAGAAATCAATCCAGGTTGAATTGTTCCCTTTGGAACATTAAATAATGCTTTGTTTAATGGAAGGTCTAGGATTTCATCAGTTTAGGGGGAATTCAGGAAGGAAATTCCCTTTACCAATGCAGATTAGCAACTGTTATGCAATTGATAACCTTAAAGATTTGTTCCTGAGCAATAACAGGTTAAGATATCTAGGTGGGGTAGTAGAGTAAAGACCTGAGTTCAAATGCAGACTCAGATCCTTAGTAATTGTGTGATCCTGGGCAAGTCACTTAACCCTATTTGTCTCAGTTTCTTTATCTGTAAAATGAGCTGGAGAAGGAAATGGCAAATCACTTCAATATCTTTGACAAGAAAAACCCCATATGGAGTCAGGAAATTTGGTCAGGACTGAAAGGAATGAACACCAAATAAACTTAAGGTTCCATCCAGGTTCCCTTCAAATTCCAGGGAATCTACCTAATAAAAGTGAAAAGAAGCAAAAACAAAAAAACAAAGAAACTTAGGTCATCAAACACTTTCATTTCTACTGATGTGTTGATGGAAACTATGATATGATAAAGTAGCTAGAGAGCCAGCTTAAGTGTCAGAACCACCTGAATTAAATCCCACCTCCTTATAAGGAATGAATCACTTAACTTCTCTTTGTTCTTGTTGGTCCTATCTGACCTTCCATGACCTCTTTTAGGGTTTTCTTGGTAAAGATACTGGAATGGTTTAGCCTTTCTTACTACAGCTCATTTTACAAATAAGGAAACTAGGGGCAGTTGACTAGTGCAATGGATAGAGTACCTGCCCTGGAGTTGGGAGGATCTGAGTCCAAATCTTGACCTCAGTCACTTAATAATTACCTAGTTGTGTGATCTTGGGCAAACCACCTAACCCCATTGCCTTGAAAAAAGTAAAAAAAAAAAAAAAACCCAACACAAACCCTAAAAGACACAACTACAGTAAGGAAAATTAGGCAAACAGGACAAAGTGACTTACCCAGGGCCACACATCTGGTGCCTGAGGCCATATCCACCAACTAGCTAGCCACTATAATGCTGCAATTAGAGTAGGAAAAATCTAGGGTACTCTCAACTACTCAAGAATCCCTAAAAACTGTGATCTTGTCATTGGCCAATTCTTTGTGACCTCATTTTGGAGTTTTCTTAGCATTAGAATAGGAGTGATTAGCCATTTTCTTCTCAATTTACAAATGAAGAAACTGAGGAAACTAAGGTAACCAGGATTAAGTGGCTTGCCCAGAGGCACACAGCTAGCAAGTGTCTAAAGCTAGATTTAAGCACAGGAGGATGAGTTTTCCTGATTCTATTCCACTATTATCACCTAGCTGCCCCTAATTCCTCCAAATATACATTATAGGTTCAGCAGCAAATATATAATCAATTTAGTACACACAGCAGTTCTGGAAACTTTCCTAAAACATTGGCTCTGCCTTACTTGAGAGTAAGTGACTGTAGCTCCTTCCAGGTAGGGAACCATGTTTTTCTGGTTTGCTCATTACCATGGTCAAAGATTGAAATTATAAAGCAATCTGTATCACCTATCTTAATATGCTACTCTTATACAAAATATGTGCTCCATATCACCAAACCTGATATGCTACTCTTATGCACCAAATTATAGTCAACAAGAATGACTATCATAAGCATTCTATTAAACTGTGAAATAAATATTTGTTGGACAGTTTAAGGAACAATACAATCAGGATTGTTGAGATATAGCAGTTATTAACAAAAAAGATGAGATAGATTTGGTCTCTTAAAAAAGTAAGTATGTTCACTGGACTGAAATTTTAATTTTAATCAAATTGAGATCCTGAGAAAGGTTCTTTTGATGATAGGAACTGATTATTCTGCTCCTCCTTCCTTCTCATAAAATGAACAATACATCTTTTCAAAGAATCAAAAGCAGGAACAACCAAATGTTTGTCAAGAGTGTTCCTCTTCAGTTTTCACACCTTTCATAACCTCATCTCCTTTCTCCCCCCCGGCCCCACATTTTTAAAGGGAATGTGTGAACCTAAGAAGCAATGAGGTATCTTAAAGACAGGAAGATGTCCTCTGATATTTAGTATCACTGTGTCTTTAGAGTGAATAATCTCATCAATTTGATGTGCCTTAGAACTAAAGTATCTGATAATCTTTGAGTCTCCAACACTCTTAGCAAATGATTTCCTCTAGTCCCGATTAGCTGTCCACCGGCATTATTCCCATGACCTTCCAGGCAGCTTCTAGGAAACCAAAGTCTTTGGGTTCCTGGAGGTGGGGGTGGGGGTGGGGCAGGAGGGGGGAAATAGTTGAAGAGCTGAGTAGCAGAGACAGTTGAGTGACAGGTTAGCTTTGCCATACTGTCAAAAGCTTGTCATCAAATATTACCATACTGACATTTAAATCAAGAGACAGGGTTAGCTTTACTACACTGTCATACATTTATTGTCACAAAAATACCACACTTCACCCAATATTATTGTAAGCCAAGGTACCTCAATTACATGAGAAGGACCTACATCAAGGTCTCCCACTATATACAGACCAACACCAAAAGTTGTTTCCTGTGCAGTCACAAGTTAAGTTATTTCTAGAAGAGGCAGTGAGAAGGATGTTGTAGCACAATGTTGCCCTCATTTAATCAACATAATTTTCATGTCATGTCATCATTCACTTGATGTCATAGTCTTCAATTTTGAAGGACAGCAATCAACCATGTGTCTCAGGCAATTCCCTATGATTTATTTACAAGAGTTGCAATCTGCCTTGGTGGAAATCTCTCCCACATTAGGAGTTCCCTACACTAATGAAATAATAAGTTATCCTTGTGTACTTGTGGTTAGAAGTTAGCCCTCAGAATTCACATGAGAACCTTCTGTTTAACATCTATCCACTACTAGTTGCATCTTTACTTGGGTGCTACATTGCCTGAAGGTTATTTCCACTTCTTAAATTCCTACCACGAATTAGGTCATTAGATTTTCCCCTTCTAACACATACATCTTATAAAAATTGGAAGTTTACTCATTTCCCCCCAGGCATGAGCTCTCATTTTATCTTGTCATCAAAACAAGAGGAAAAAATGAGTTTGGAACATAAGCTTGTGGTTTTCTTTTTTTCTGATGTGAAATTTCTGAGCAGTTGCATCCCACATGAGAAGTAATTTGCCTGATCTAAAGGGTTTGTCTTTTATTTTCCCTAGAGCATTTTTTTTACATCAGAAAGTATTTGTACAAGTTAGGTAGCTGTCATGCTACCTTTAAGCATTATGTAATAGCAATGATTTTTTGATTTTTTTTAATATTACACAAAGATAAAACTCCTCAATCTATAGCTGCTATACTGTGCAATTTAGCAGGGTTTGGGGTTAGAGAGCAAGAGAAAAGGTAGTAACAGTAAATTACAGGATGCAGCTGTGACAAAGGAATGTTCTGCTCTAGGTCAAGGGTAGAGAAAAGATGATAATGATTGGGGCTTCTCCTTTCCATGACTCATTACTGAATTCATTCACCCTGATTTAGAATGGGCCAGCACAAGTTGGAGCCAGACTGGACAGACAAGACTTGGAAAGCACAAATCCTCATTCATTTTAATTTTCTACACCCAGAAAAGACTTAGATCCTGAGGCCAGAATTTCTGATTCTTCATCCAGTGTCTGGCTAGGAGGATACATTGAATGGTTGTTTACACACTTTTGCCT
This sequence comes from Macrotis lagotis, assembly GCF_037893015.1. Taxonomy (NCBI): domain Eukaryota; kingdom Metazoa; phylum Chordata; class Mammalia; order Peramelemorphia; family Peramelidae; genus Macrotis; species Macrotis lagotis. The sequence goes on from NC_133660.1 coordinate 161,124,305, forward strand.
GCTGAAGAGAAAACTCAAACTGTGCATTGCATACATCTTTTGGATTTAGATCCATCTTGTATCAGGAGAACTTTTGAAGTTGAAGAAAGTGGTAGATTCACCACTACAACCCAAAAATAGTAAGGAAAGGGGTCTGATAGAAAAAGAATCATGAAGGTAGAAACAGTAAGATATGGCAGCAAATTGACTACATGGGGTCAGAGAAAATGAAGAGTCTGAAATAATGCTGAGGATAATAAACCTGGGAGACTAAAAGGATGGTAGTCCCTTTAATAGAAATAGAGAATTTTGGAAGAGGCAAATATTTAGGGAGAAAACATGAGTTCAATTCAGGCTACTGTGAGTTTAAGATCCCTTCATGACATTCAACTTGAAATGTCCAAAAGTCAGTTGGTGATGCAAGATTGAGGTGCCAAAGAAAGGCAGGTACTAGAACTGGGAGTTAGTTTCATAGAGATGAAAAACTAATGGAAGCCTATAAGGTTACTGAGAGAATGTGGAAAGAGAGAGAGAGAAGAGAGCCTAGGACAGAATGTTGGGGATGTTAGAGAGTGTGATATGGTTGATGATCCAGCAAAGGGAACTAGAAGGAATAGTCAGACAGGTAGGAGGAGGACCAGAAGAGAGTCATGTTATGAAAACCCAAAGAGAAAAGAAAGAGAGGAGTGGTTGGTTTTGTCATATCTGTCATATCTGATTCTTAATTATTCTATTAGAGGTTTTCTTGGAAAAGATACTGCAGTAGTTTGCCATTTCCTTCTTGAGTTCATTCTAAATGAGGAAACTAAGGCAAACATCGTTAAGTTACTTATCCAGGATCACACAGCTAGTAAGTATTTGAGACAAGATTTGAATTCAGAAAGAGAAGTCTTCTTGACTCTAAATCTGGCACTCTATCCACTGTGCCACCCAGTTGCCCTCAGAGTAGGTGGTAAATAGGGTCAAATGGAGCAGATTAGTAGAAGAATTAAGACCCATAAAAGACCATCTGATGGGACAATTGAGAGACCATTGCCCTGAATATAATAGTTAAAGAATACTATTTGACTTCCAGCCAAGATGGCAGAGAGAAGACAGACACTGTGCTAAGGTCTCCTGGTTTCCCCTCAAAAATACAATGAAAGAAATCTCTTAACAGAAATTCGATTGACAAAACCCAGAAAAAGAAGCTAGGAGAAGAATATCTACTTCAAGGTCTGTCTCAAGGGATTGTAGGTGAACCAGGAGCAGAGAGCAGACAGCCAGCACAGGGGCAGCAGCAGGGTGAAGGCAGAGGATCAGCCTTAGCTGTGGAGGCTTCAATGAGTGACAGTCTGAGGATCAACTTTAGCCACGGAAACTTTGGCTGGGGGAGTAGAGGTCTGGGGAGTCCCAGCCAGGCTAGAAGTCAAGTTCCAGCACAGAGAGTTGCCAGCACGGCTGCACATCAACCCCGGGCTGGGGGCATGAGCAGAGCCTTCTTCCCAGAACAAACAGAAACCCCCCTCCACCCCCTAAGGTTCATGTGTGGGCAACAGAGCTCCCTCAGCTGAAAGGGAGAGTAACTACTTCCCCCAGGGCCCAGCCTATTGTTCAAGAACAATTTAGAACCTGCTGCCCCTGCTTCTCTTCACTCCCTGCAGGCCTAGGCAGAGGGCCTCAAACACTCCAGAGAAAGCAACCAGTACCCCCCTACTGACTGGCCTACTTGGAGCTATTAAGCCAGGTGAACAAAGCCTATATGGCATTCAAAAGCAAACCTCTGAGAGTCACCCCCTCCTCCAACACAAGACCCTAGGAAAATGAATAAAGGCCAGCAGAAAGGGGGCCCACTGAAAGCACAGATTCTAACCCAGAGAGATCTAGAACTTTTGAGGAGAATATGAATTGGTCTCCAACCCAGAAAGACTTCCTTGAAGAAATCAGGAAGGAGTTTAAAAATAAATTGGAAAAATTGGGAAAAGAAACTCAAGAGAAAATTAACATGTTGCAAGAGAAAATTAACATCTCGCAACAAGAAAACAAATCCTTGGAAAATACAATTGGACAAAAACAAAATGAGAATAATTCTCTCAAATGGGCAAATTCAAAAAGAAAATAATTCTCTCAAAACTACACTTGAGCAAATGGAAAACTCCTTCAAAAATAGAATTGATTAATTGGAAAAGGAGCTGCAAAAGCTACATGAAGAAAATTCTTCTCTAAAAAAAAGAATGGAATATGTGGAAGCTAATGACTCCATGAGACAATAAGATTCTGTTAAACAAAACCAAAAGATCGAAAATATAGAAGAAAATGCAAAATACCTCATCAGCAAAACCACTGACCTTGAGAATCAATCAAGGAGAGACAACCTAAGAATTATTGGTCTTCTTGAAAACATTGAAGAGGGGGGAAAAAAGCCTGGACTTAATATTACAGGATTTAGTGATAGTAAACTTCCCTGGTATCATGGAACTAGAGGACAAAATAGTTATTGAAAGAATACATTAATCCCCTCCGGAAAGGGATCCTAAAAATGAAAACACCAAGGAATGTTGTAGCCAAATTCCAGAACTATCAGATAAAAGAGAAATCCCTGCAAGTAGCCAGAAAGAAACAATTTAGATAGCAAGGAGCCACAGTAAGGATTACACAAGACCTGGCTGCATCAACATTAAGGGATCGAAGGGACTGGAATGAGATATTCTGAAGAGCAAGGAAGCTTGAAATGCAGCTAAGAATCCACTATCCGGCAAAGCTGAGCCTTCTCTTCCAGGGGAAAAGATGGACATTTAACAAAATGGGAGACTTCCAACATTTCCAGATGAAAATACCAGAGATAAATAGAAAATTTGGACATCAAACAGGAGACTCAAGAGACACATGAAAAGGAAAATAAAGGGTAAAGAAAAAAACTGCTATTCAATAAGATGAAACTGGTTATATCCCAACTGTAAGAAAGATTCTTATAACTCTTAAGAATTATAGCTCTATTAGAGAGAATATACTTAGCCAGAAGTGAAGGACATTCATGACTTTTCTGTGACTCAGAAAGAATGATTTAAAAACAATACCTCCTTAAAAAGGGGGACACTAAGGAGACAGGAGGCTGAAGGAGATTGAATGGGGTAAATCTCATTACATTAAGAGGTACAAAGGACCTATTGCAATAGAGAGGAAGAAGGGAGAAGGTGAGGACTACCTGAATCTTACTTTCAGCAGCTTTGACTTAAAGTTAACATATGCACACTCAGTTAAGTTAAGAAACTTATCTTATTTCTCTGTCATCACATTCAACTGAGATCACTGTATAACAAGGAACCAATGTAAACATTAACAGAATGCCTTCTGTGGGGGGTGGGGGAAGGGAAGCAAGAATGGGGGGGACATTGTAAAACTCAAAATAAATAAAATCTTTCTTTAAAAAAAAGAAACTGGGGGCAACAAGAACGGAATTGTGTCTTAGGTGCTCTCTCATAAAACTCATAAGCTAAGGACTCTAACTAAATTTTTGAGAGACAGAACCCACAGAGGGAGCCAGTGAGGCAGTTCTCCTATTCAAGGTAACCTAGAAAAGAGCAGAAAGGCTCTGCTCCCCTGGGGTTGGAGGGGCAGCCTGCCAAAGGGGTAGCCCGCCAGAGCAAAAGAACTTCAGCCTCCCAGAGGCAGCCCCAGGGAGCTGGGAGCTGCGGCTCACAGCAGTAGGGGCGTTTCCTGAGCTATACCCTGGGGAGCAGCAGGCACAAATTGGGGGAACAGCAGTAGACCTCTGTGAGAGCGAACACATGAAGTCCAGCCCTCAGGGCACACAGAGAGCAAAGTGGCCAGCACAGCTGAGTTCCAGGAACAGAAGCAGGTGGATCCAGGAAGCATGAGCCCCCAGGGCAGTAACCCATTGAATCTAGGGAGGGGAGTGAAGAGAGAGACTGCCCAGCTCTGTCCTCTGCCCCTGGAACAGGACTCTGGGGCTCTGACCACATTCAGATCCTGATAGTAGTCTAGCCCCCCGCCTAGAACAGCAGGGGCCCCCCCCACCTCAGCCCCGTGGTAGAGGGGGGCACATATGGTCATTGACAGACAAGGAGGGAGGACAGAGCCTCACATACTGTGACTCTTGTGGGAGTGTCCCAAAAGCTCAGGAAGCACCCCAAAAACAGGTTTAGGCTGGGAAAATGAGCAAGCAGAGAAACAAGAGGAACACCATTGAGAAATATTTTGCATATGACCCCAAGAAGGATCAAAATACTCAGTCTGAAGATGAGGAAGCACAAGCTCCTGCATCTAAAGACTCCAAGAAAAACAGAAATTGGGCTCAGGCTATGACAGAGCTCAAAAAAAAAAAAAAATCAAATGAGGGAGTTAGAAGAAAAACTGGGAAAAGAAATGAAAGATATGCAGGAAAAACATGAAAATGAAGTCATCAGCCTAGTCAAAGAAATCCAAAAAATGCTGAAGAAAATAGCATGCTAAAAACCAGCTTAGGTCAAATGGATAAAACAGTTCAAAAAGTTATTGAGGAGAAGAATGCTTTATAAAACAAATTGACCAGATGGAAAAAGAGATAAGAAAACTCTCTGAGCAGAACAAATCCTTCAGACAAAGAATAGAATTCAGGGAGATTGATGAATTTGCCAAAAATCAGGAATCAATACTTCAAAACCAAAAAAATAAAAAATTAGAAGAAAATGTGAAATATCTCATTGAAAAACCAACTGATATGGAAAACAGACTTAGGAAAGATAATTTTAAAATTATTGGAATACCTGAAAGTCATGATCAGGAAAAGAGCCTTGACATCATTTTCAAAGAATTACTACAGGAAAATTGCCCTGATATTCTAGAAGCAGAGGGCAAAATAGAAATGGAGAGAATCCACCGATCCCCCCCAAGAAAGAGATCCCAAAAAACCAACCACTAGGAATATTATAGCCAAATTTCAGAAACTTATCTTACCTTTCAAGTATTAAAAGGATAAAAGGTTAGGGGGGAAGGGAACTAACAGAAGGAAGAAGAGGCAAAGGGAAAGGGGAAAGAAAGGGGAAGGGATTGGATATAGGAGGGAAAGCATACTGAAAGTGTTGGTTTTCAGAAACAAAATACTGGGGAATATGGATAAAGTGTAAAAAGGGGGGAAATACAAACAGAGGGAAGATAGCATGGAGGACACTAAAGAGTTACTAATTATAACTTGGAATGTGAATGGGATGAACTCTCCCTTAAAACATAAGTGAATAGCAGAGTGAATTAAAAATCAGAATCCTACAATATTTTGCTTACAAGAAACTCATTTGAAGCAGAGAGATACATATAGAGTGAAGGTAAAAGGTTGGAGCAAAATATACTTTGCTTCAGTTGAAGTGAAAAAAGCCAGGGTAGCAATCCTTATCTAAGACAAAGAAGCTGCAAAAATAGATAGTGTTAAAACAGATAAGGAAGGAAACTCTATCCTTCTAAAAGGTACAATAGACAATAAAGTAATTTCAATACTAAATATGTATGCACCATTGGTATAGCATCCAAATTCTTAGAGGAGAAGTTGAAGGAGTTACAGGAAGACAGACAGCAAAACTCTACTAGTAGGAGACCTCAACCTCCTGATCTCAGATTTAGATAAATCTAATCATAAAATAAACAAGAAGGAAGTTAAGGAGGTAAATAGATTATTAGAAAAACCTAGATATTATAGACTTGTGGAGGAAATTGAATAGGGAGTACATGGCACTTACACAAAAATTGACCATGTACTAGGGCATAAAAACCTAATGATCAACTGCAGAAAGGCAGAAATAGTGAATATATCTTTCTCAGATCATGATGCAATAAAAATTATATGCAATATTGGGCCAGGGAGATATAGACCCAGAACTAATTAGAAACTAAGTAACCTCATTTTAGAGAATGAGTGGATCAAACAACAAATTATAGACAGAATTAATTATTTCATCCTAGATAATGACAATAAGGAAACAACATACCAAAACCTATGGAATACACTCAAGGTGGCTGTCAGGGGATATATTATATCTTTAAATGAATAAAATAGAGAAAGAGAAAATCAATGAACTAAATATTCAACTAAAAAATTACACAAAGAACAAATTAAAAACCTCCAATTAAATACTAAATTAGAAATTCTAAAAATTAAAGGAGAAATTAATAAAATCAAAAGCAAGAAAACTATTGAACTAATAAATAAAACCAAGAGTTGGTTTATGAAAAAACCAATAAAACTGATAAATCTCTGGTCAATTTGATTAAAAAAAGAAAGAAGAAAACCAAATTTCTGGTATCATAAATGAAAACTATGAACTCACCACCAATGATGAAGGAATTAAAGTAATAATTTGGAATTATTTTGCCCAACTCTATGTCAATAAATTTGGTAATCTGAGTGAAATGGACAAATATTTACAAAAATATTAATTTCCCAGGTTAAATGAAGAGAAAATTACCTAAATAACCCTATCTCAGAAAAAGAAATTCAACAAGCCATTATTGAACTCCCTAAGAAAAAATCTCTAGGTCCAGATGGATTCACTAGTGAATTCTATCAAACATATAAGGAACAATTGGTTGAAATTCTATATAAACTCTTTGAAAAAATAGGTGAAGGCAGAACTCTGCCTAACTTTCTATGACATCAATATGGTGCTGATACCTAAACAAGAAAGAGTTAAAACAGAAATAAAATTATAGACCTATCTCCCTGATGAATATAGATACAAAAATCTTAAATAAAATCTTAGCAAAACGATTACAACAAGTTATCAATAGGATAATACATTATTACCAAGTAGGATTTATCCCAGGTTGGTTCAATATTGGGAAAACTGTTAGTATAATTAATTATATCCATAAAATACTTATCAGAAATTATATGGTCATATCAATAGATGCTGGAAAAGTTTTTGATAAAATACAGCACTCATTCTTACTAAAAGCACTAGAGAGCATAGGAATAAATGGATTGCTCCTTAGAATAACAAGCAGTATCTATCTGAAACCATCAACAAGCATTATATGCAAAGGGGATAAGCTAGAGGCATGCCCAATAAGATCAGGGGTGAAACAAGGATGCCCACTATCACCACTACTATTCAATATCGTATTAGAAATGTTAGCTTCAGCAATAAAAGAAGAAAAAGAAATTGAAGGAATTGCAATTGGGAAGGAAGAGGCAAAACTCTCATTCTTTGCAGATGACATGATAGTATACCTAGAGAATCCCAAAAAAATCATCTAAAAAACAACTAGAAATAATTAGGAACTTTATCAAAGTCACAGGATATAAAATAAACCCTTATAAATCCTCATCATTTCTATATATGACTAGCAAGATGCAGCAGAAAAAGCTAGAAAGAGAAATCCCATTCAAAGTAACCTCAGACAATATAAAATACTGGGGAGTCTATTTGCCAAGACAGACTCAGAAACTTTTTGAAAACAATTACAAAATACTTCTCATATGAATTAGATAAGATTTAAATAACTGGGAAAATATCAACTGCTCATGGATAGGTCAAACTAATATAATAAAAAATGGCAATTCTACCAAAATTAAACTACTTGTTTAGTGCCCTACCAATCAAAATTCCAAAAAATTACTTTAATTAGTTAGAAAAAAATTGTAGGGGATGGCGTAGTGGCGTAGTGGATAAAGCACTGGCCTTGGAGTCCAGAGCACCTGGGTTCAAATAGACACTTAATAATTACCTAGCTGTGTGGCCTTGGGCAAGCAACTTAACCCCATTTGCCTTGCAAAAACCTAAAAACAAACAAAAAAAAAGAATACCATCTGTATACAGAGAAAGAATTGTGGAGTTTGAACAAAGAGCAAAGACTATTACCTTTAATTTTTTAAAAAATTATCTTATTATGTAATTTTGCTATCTCTTATACTTTATTTTTCTTCCTTAAGGATATGATTTCTCTCTCATCACATTCAACCTAGATTGATGTATACCATGGAAACAATGCAAAGACTAACAGACTCCCTTTGGTGGGGGGAGGGAAGCAAGATTGGGGGGAAATTGCAAAATTCAAAATAAATAAAATATTTCTTTATTTAAAAAAATGAGTACTATTTGAGTAGCTGATCAGTTTATGCCAGTAGATCTGCTCCTTCCTAATCTATGTCCCCATATCTCTTAGCTGTTCCATTCTCTCAAATCCATCAGAGAGAAGGCAAGAAAATGAACCTCAGTGATAGACAGGGAAAGATTTTCTCATCTTAAATCCCCTCCTAATGTGGAAAAAAAGTAAAGATTGCCATCTAGATATCTTCATATTCATGCCTCATTTTGGAAGGTCACATCAGACACATGAGAATACGTGCCAGGACCTCCTTGAGTAGTCTCTGTAGAAGCAAATTCCATAGAAGCAGGAGCAGGGAAAACCAGAGTGTGTTGTTAAGGAGTGAAGATCAATCTAGTCAGCAGTCAATCCACTCTCCTCTCTTAACATAAAGGATTGCTAGTAATTCATTAAGTGCCAAAGTTTATGTTTGGTTTGACAGATGTTGAATTGGGGGTTAGAGCATCTATTTAAAGGAGAAAACCACACACGCTCCATGGGCAATGCAATACCAAACACATGATCATAGCCAATGGAAACCGGCAAATTTATTTGTTGCAATTTCCAAAATGTTCTGCCTCTAGGCTAAAGGCTTCCTTTCAACACATTTTTTCTGTTATTCTATTCCATCTCTTCATGAAATGGAACATCTAAAGCCAAGTTACATCACTCCCCCAAGCTTTGCCAACACTATGTCCTACAATTCAAAACTTATCCTGAATATTCTTCTTTGAGGAACTCCAATTCCATGGTAGAAATTCAACTGGCAGAGGAGACCTAATCCATCTTATGTTCTTGGGGCAGTGCCTTCATAACTTTTGTTTGTTGTTGTTTGGTGGCAGAAGAAAGGATTATTATCCTGTGGGATCAGAAACTGAATGAAATCATGCTATACAAGAAGGGGTACCAAGGTATGGGGTGGAAAATCCATTTTGCCTAATATTGTTCTTCAAACAGACACTGGACATACAAGATAGGAAGCTTCTCAGCTAGGGGTGCCCTCCAGATGATACATTTTTAATGCGCATTATCACCTCACACTTACCAGATTGGCTGAATTAACAAAAAAGAAAAAGGACCAATGCTGGAGAGGATGTGGGAAAAACTGGGATACTAATGCACTGTTGGTGGAGTTGTGAACAGATCCAACCATTCTGGAAAGTAATGTGGAACTATGCCCAAAGGACAATTAAACTGTGCATACCCTTTGATCTAGCAATACCATTACTAGATCTATTCCAAAGAGATCATAAAAAAGGAGGGAAGACCCACGTTTTCAAAAACATTTATAGCAGCTCTTTTTGTAGTGGCAAAGAACTGGAAATTGAGGGGATGCCCATGAACTGGCGAATGGTTGAACAAAATATAGTATATGAATGTTGTGGAGTACCATTGTTCTGTGAGAAATCATGAGTAGGAGGACATCAGAATAACTTGAAAAGATTGTTGCTGAGTGAAATGAGCAGAACTAGGATAACATTGTATACATTAACAACACATTATGTGATGATCAACTATTATATGACTGAACTCCCCCTCAACAGTTCTATGATCAAGGACAATTCTAAGACTTGTGTTGGAAAATGTCATCCACATCAGGAAAAAAAACAACTACAGAGTCTGAAGGCAGACCAAAACATAGTATTTTCACTTTTTTTAAACTTGTTTTGTTTTGTTTAGTTCTGATTCTTCTTTCATAACATGATTAATATGGAATTATGTTAAACATGATTGCACATTTTTAACCTTTATTAGATTACTCACTATCATGGAGAGGGAAGGTAAGGAGGGAGGTAGAAAAATGTAGAACTCAAAGGTTTACAAGAGATGAATATTGAAAACAAATCTTTGCATGTAATTGAAAAAATAAAATAACATTCAAAAAAGTTTAATTTGCATTATTAATATTTTCTTCATCACTTTTATAAATCTAGACAATCTTCAAAACAATAAATTAAGACCTGATTTGTAGTATTTGCCCATTTCCAAGGTGTAAGCACTAACAGGTAAGATTTAACAGTGGGCTTTCAGGTTTGACACTAAAAGAACAGTCATGATTCCCATTGACTTCCTACATAGGGATATCTTTACAGTTATCAATTAGTTTAGCATGGAATAAAACATACTGTTGCGAGGCTTCAAAGTATAAAAAGAAGCTTCCACTATGCCCCAAGGGCAACAAAAATGTGCACACCCCTTGATCCAGCAATATCACTAGGGGTATACCCTGAAGAGATGATGAAAAAGGGTAAAAACATCACTTGCACAAAAATATTCATAGCAGCCCTGTTTGTGGTGGCAAAGAATTGGAAATCAAGTAAATGTCCTTCAATTGGAGAATGGCTTAGCAAACTGTGGTATATGTATGTGTTCTATTAGAAACCAAGAGAGATGGGAATTAAGGGAAGCCTGGAGGGATTTGCATGAACTGATGCTGAGTGAGACACGCTAACAGCAACATGGGAGTGATGATCAACCTTGATGGACTTGCTCGTTCCATCAGTGCAACAATCAGGGACAATTTGGGGCTGTCTGCCATGGAGAATACCATCTATATCCAGAGAAAGAACTGTGGAGTTTGAACAAAGACCAAGGACTATTAACATTAATTTAGGAAAAAAACCTGATATCTTATTGTCTGATCTTGCTATCTCTTAAACTTTATGTTTCTCCCTTAAGGATATGATTTCTCTCTCGTAAAAAAAGAAGCTTCCAGCCATCATTCTTGATGTTAGATGTGTCAGTTCCAGTAGTAACTGCTGGGTGGCAGAGATTAGGCTTTCAACTATCTCCCCCTATTATTATTTTAAGGATAGTTACTTAGAAAATAGCTTTATTAATACTCTCTGGTGTTTACAGACAGAAATCAGACACTATAGAAACATATTCCAAATTCTTACTTCATTCAATAACATCTTTTTACATAATTCTAGTCATTACATGATCTGGAATATTGGCAAAGTTGAGGGTAGGGAGGAAGGATAGAATTATGACAAGGCAGAGTACCTTTTTGCAGCTATGCTAGGTTCTTCCACCATCATTTTAATAGACTGTTGGGGAATTAGTAATATATAATACCAGTTACTACAAAGCCTCTTGACAGATTTGTAGAATTTGAAAGTGAAAAGGAACATCAAGATGGCAGAGTAGAGGCAACAACCTAGTTAATTTCTTTCAACATTCCCCTTCAAACACTAAAATAATGTAAATTAAATTCTGTAGTTTAGGTTGAGGCATTTTCTATCCAAGGATAACTTAGGAGGATAAAAGGAGAGGTCTGTGACACCAAGGTTAGGGATAGCTCATAGCTCATGCTGTGGCAATACTAGCAGTGGGCCTTGGAGGTGATTGTAAAAGCAATAGCAGCAATTTGGGGGAACTCTCAGCCCAGAAACAATAAGGGATTAGACAAATAGAAAGAGATTACAGGGCATCATTTGGCAGTTCTATTGCCCATACACAGCTCCTAATTGCAGTTCCAAGCTGCTTTTAACACAAATGAGTATTGATTGTACTTTTTAAAAATAAAAATGTTCTGCATTTAAATATAATTTTTTCAATGAAATTTGAAATTTACCTTGAGTTTTACAAATTTACCCCTATTCTTGCTTCCTTCCTCCTACCCTCCACAGAAGGCAGTCTGTTAGTTTTTATATTTGTTTCCAAGGTATGCATTGATCTAAATTGAATGTGATGAGAGAGAAATCATATCCTTAAGGAAGAAAAATAAAGCATAAGAGCAAAATTACATAATAAGATAATGGGGTTTTTTTCTAAATTGAAGGTAATAGTCTTTGACCTTTGTTCAAACTCCACAATTCTTTCTCTGGCTACAGATGGTATTATCCATTACAAATAGCCCAAAATTGTCTGATTGTTGCACTGATGGAATGAGCAGATCCATCAAGGATGATGATCATCCCCATGTTGTTAGGGTGTACAATGTTTTTCTGTTTCTGCTTATCTCTCTCAGCCCTGAATTCCCATTCCTTCTGGTTTCTTGTTGTTGTGGTTAATATGATTATACATTACTAAAATATTCTTGTTTAAGAGTAAACATAATACCCCATCCCCCACAAAAATATAGAACCTCATGAGAAGAAAGTAAAGAAAGAGAAAAAAATGTTACAATCTGTGTTCTGATACCATCAGATTTGTCTTAGGTGGATCACATTCTTTATCATAAGTCCATCACAGAAGTTACTTCCATATTTTTCCATAGTTTCTGTTGCTGATTATAATTCCCTCCATCAATTCTTCCCCCACTACCATATATTATATTTTCTCTCCCTTTCACTCTGTCCCTCTTCAAAATGTGCTATAGGATAGTTGAGTGGTGCAGTGGACAGAGCATGGGCCCATTGACCAAGAGGCCCCAAGCCCACATACCACCCCAGAGACCCAGCAATCACCTGGCCCCATGGTCCCAGGCAGGCCACCCAATCCCAGCCCCTTGCAAAAAGTAAAAAAGAAAATGTGTTATTTCTGACTTTTCTCTCCTATGATCTAACCTCTGCTCTATCACCCACATCCCCCCTTCCCCCTGTCCCTCTTCTCCTTTTTACTCTAAATTTCTATACCCTATTGTGTGTGTATGCTGTTTCCTCTCTGATCCATTTCTGATGAGAGTGAAGGTTCCCTTAATCCCCCTCGCCTTCCCCCTTCTATGTCATTGCAAAAGCTCATTGCAATATATATATAATATATATATTTATATAATATATAAACATATATATATATATATATCTTTCTCTTACTCTCATTCCATTTCCCTTTTAGCCATTGACTCCATTTTTACAAAATATTATAACTTCAAATTCAACTCTCTCCTGTGCTTCATCTATAAAAGTTTCTTCTACCTGCTCTATTAAATGAGAAGGTTCAGGGGCGGCTAGGTGACACAGTGGATAAAGCACCCGGCCCTGGAGTCAGGAGTACCTGGGTTCAAATCTGGTCTCAGACACTTGATGATTACCTAGTTGTGTGGCCTTGGGCAAACCACTTAACCCCATTTGCCTTGCAAAAAACCTAAAAAAAATGAGAAGGTTCAAATGAGCATTATAAGTATCATTTTTCTATGCAGGAATATATGCAGTTCATCATCAAGTCCCCTCATAATTTACCTTCTCCTCCAATCTCTATGCTCCACCCGAGTCCTGTATTTGAAGGTCAAACTTTCTGTTCAGCTCTGGTCATTTCAAGAGGAACATTTGAAATTTCCCCTGGTTCATTGAAAGTCCATCTTTTCACCTGGAAGAGGATGTTCAATTTTGCTGGGTAGTTGATTCTTGGTTGCATTCCAAGCTCTTTTGCCTTCTGGAATATTATATTCCAAGCCCTACAAGCTCTTAATGTAGTTGCTGCTGAGTCCTGTGTGATTCTGACTGCAGCTCCATAATATTTGAATTGTGTCCTTCTGGCTGCTTGTAATATTTTCTCTTTGACTTGGGAGTTCTGGAACTTGGCTATAATAGTCCTGGGGGTTGTTTTTTGGGGATCTCTTTCTCAGGGAGATTGGTGGATTCTCTCAATTTCTATTTTGCCCTCTGCTCCTAAGATATCAGGGCAATTTTCCTGTAGGGATTCTTTAAAAATGAGGTCAAGGGCTCTTTTCCTGATCATGACTTTCAGGTATTCCAATAATTTTTAATTTATCTTTTCTGAATCTGTTTTCCAGATCAGTTGTTTTTTCAATGAGATGTTTCACATTTTCTTCTAATTTTTTTCATTCTTTTGGTGTTGAAGTATTATGTCTTGATTTCTTGCAAAGTCATCAGGTTCCTTTAGCTCCATTCTATATCTGAAGGATTTGTTTTCCTCAGAGAGCTTTCTTATCTCCTTTTCCATCTGGTTAATTTTCTTCTCAATAACTTTTTTGAACTGTTTTTATCCATTTGACCTAAGCTGGTTTTTAACATGTTATTTTCTTCAGCATTTTTTTGGGATTTCCTTGACTAAGCTGCTGACTTCATGTTCATGTTTTTCCTGCATCTCTTTCATTTCTTTTCCCAATTTTTCTTCTATCTCCCTTACTTGATTTTCAAAATCTTTTTTGAGCTCTGTCATGGTATGAGTCCAACTTCTATTTTTCTTGAAGTCTTTAGATACAGAAGCTTGTACCTTCCTCACCTTCAGATTGAGTATTCTGATCCTTCTTGGGATCATAGACAAAGTATTTGTCAATGCTCAGTTTCCTTTTTTTCCCCTGTTTACTGATTCCCCCCTGCCTGTGCCAGGTTTTGGGGAGCTTCCTGAGCTTTTTAGTTTTATTGGGACACCCCCACAAGGACCTCGGTGTGTGAGGCACTGACTGCTCTCCTAGTCTGTGAATGACCACAAGAGCACCCCTCTGCCACAGGGCTGAGGTGGGGAGGTCTCTATTCTATGGGGGGGGCCTAGGCTGCAATCAGGATCTAAATGTGATCAGAGTCCCAGAATCCTGTTCCAGGGCCAGAGGACAGACCCTCGGAAGTCTCCCTCCATTCCTTTACCTTCAGTGGGGCTGATCACTCAGGGAGCAGATGCCTGGAGGCTCCTGCTTGCCAGTTCCATGAGCCTGCTTCTGTTTCCTGGATCTGGGCTGTGGACTATGCTGAGTGTGCTAAGTGCTGTGACTGTGCTCAGGGCCTGGGCAGAGGTCTCCCTGCTGATCTTCCAAGTTGTGTTTGGTTCTCCCCTGGGGTGCAGGTCAGGAAACTGCTTCTGCTGCTGGGAACCACAGCTCCCAGGCACCCTGGGGCTGTTCCCAGGAGGCTGAATTTTCTTCACTCTGGCCAGGCCACCCCTCTAATCCTGTGGAACAGTTTTTCTCCACTATTTTCCAGGTTACCTTGGACTGGAGAATTGTCTCAATGGATCTTTCTGTGGGGTCTATCTCTCGAAAATTTAGTTAGAGTCATAATTTTAAGATTTTTGAAATATTTTCGAGAGAACACCTAGGAGAGGCTCTTCTACTACCGCCATATTAAACTCTGCCCTGAAACATACTTTTTTACTGTATTTTTTGTGTCTTTTAGTTTGTTTTCTTTCATAATATGACTACTATATGTTTTTCATGACAGCCTACAGATAACTATATCAAATTGCTTGCCTTTTTATGAAAGGGAAGAGAATTTGTAACTCAAAAGAAGAAAAAGTATGCTAAAAATTGCTTTTGTATATAATTGGGGAAAATATTAATTGAAAATTTTCTATATTTATTGATATAGTCATGTGGCAGGACCTGAGTTAGAATCCAGACATAGATGCTTACTAGCTGTATGACCCTGGGCAAGGTTCTTAACCTCTGTAAAAGTTTCCTTCATCTGCAAGATTAAAAAAAAAAAGCCTCTTGGGTGGTTATGAAAATTAAATGTACTAAGTAAAAACACTTAGTACAGGGTCCACAATAAGCACTATAAAATTTCTGGCTATTATTACAAAGTGGATTTAAACCACTAAACAAAGGTACAAGAGTAAAGAAAATAACAGGGGAAATAAGCAGAGAGCAAGGACTCCAATATGCAATCTTGACTGGATCATACCTCTCCCTATAGGAAGACCCTTCTATCTGGGCCTTTGACAACCGATAGAGTAATTCCCTCAGTGAGAACTAACAATGTAGAATGATCATGGATCTAGAAGATTCACCCAGTCTTTCATATTTCACTTGAAACTAACCATTTCCAGTTGAGTATGATTAAGAGAAAGTATGAAATAAGCATATTGATTTCATGGCTGCCAAAAAGTGGAGGACATGATGAAACCAAGGTTATAGGCCAGAGGGATGCATTAGAGAATATCTGTCAAAGACATCCCATGCCTTCTCCTCCTACTTTGATACTTTCATCAGCTGCTTGAACCATCTTCACCAGGGGATTGGAAGAAGAGGTATCAAGTAATGTTAACACATGGTCAGAGTAAGCTAGATGAAGAGAGCTGAGTCACTCCAATTTAGTGGTAGTAGTCCATCATGAGCATAATGTGCTTAGGAAAACTGAGGAGGAAGAATGGAGTTTTCTGACAATAATAATACACTGGTCACTACTTG